>NW_020450849.1:0-34997 GCF_003343035.1 Apteryx rowi
GGAGAAGAGAGGAGAAGAGAGGAGAAGAGAGGAGAAGAGAGGAGAAGAGAGGAGAAGAGAGGAGAAGAGAGGAGAAGAGAGGAGAAGAGAGGAGAGAAAAGAGAAAGAAAAAAACTTTAATTTCTTCTGACAACTCTTCACGCTTCAAGTTCTTTCTTTGGTATCAAAGTCAACCAAGATAAAGTCTGAGGGTGACACCAAAGCTGGACAAGTAGCAAACAGAAGATAAGAATGACCTGAAGAGATGAAAATAATAATGGCTACAAAAATGTAGATTTATGACTTATGTGCATAACTGAATGCGACCGGTGGAAACCCTCCTGCTCTTACCCAGCTGTCCAGACTGAAGGGTCACTTCAGGAACAAAGAGGAATATATTACGGCCGTGGCAATCCCCAACTTCAGGACAGTCCTTTGAGGGCTTTGGTCAGTTGGCATAAAGCACAGTGTGGTATGATCAATAATATGGCTGTGGTATCCTCCTAAAATGCATTTGCACAAAAGTGTAAGAAGATGATGCAAGACAGTGCTTTGGTAGCACAGGCTGGAAATTATGTTTGGCTTAGGAAAGCAGAGTTAGTTCTCAGTTTGCATAGCATTATCTCCATCCTACAGAGAGTAGAAAGTGATGCAATTTTAGATTAAGGGATACATTTATACGTCTTCTCTCTGGAGATACAAATTGCACTTGTAAAAGGGAAGCTAGGTACTTAAAAATACAGCCTTAATAACTTGTCTGTGATGTTACAGGAAGTCTGAAGTAGAATGGACAGTAGTATCCATACCTCTTGATTCCCAAATCCATGTCACAGCAATGAGGTCACCTTTCCTTTTGTATAATCAGCAGTAATGAATTTTATCCAGCCTTGTGCACTGTCCTTCAAGGGCACTGCCTGGTACCCTACTGTGCACTTCTGATCTTGCTCATTTCCTTATAAAATTCAAAGAGTTGCTTCAACTTCCAAATGCCCTGTCTCAGAAAAATTACCTGACTGAACTGTTCATCTGATTATGGTGTTCGGATGTTTCTTAATTAGGAAACAAATGGCAAGCACTATAAGCACCAGCACTGTAAGGCTAAACCTGCAATGCATGTGCAGTTCAGATCTGAGATCTTTCCAAGAATCACAAACAAGCAGTAAGTTCAGAGCAGCATTTGCTACCATCTGTCAAACACTGTCAGACAAGGGAAACACCTCTGCATAATGTTCCTGTTAAATGCATCCCATGGGTTCTTGTCATTACCATATTATCAATTTCAGCATCCAAAACACTGATACCAAGAGTAGCTGCGGCACAGGTTTTCCCACTTTGGAAGTGAACACACCAAAAATTGCTATTCAAGCATCCAAGCAAATAACCTTCAACAGACTTTTTCTACAGCACTAACACACATTTAGAGTTTCCCAGAAACAATCAGCAACCTGCAGTTCTTGACGGCATAACTGATTTTAATATACCTGTTAAGGAGTGTTTAATAAAATGGAAATAATGTAATATTAAACATGAATATTAAACTTGCTTACTGCATGACACACAACTGATTTGAGAATGTCTGCCTATCTAAAGCATGCTTTGGACCACAAATGACAATTTTCCCTAGGTGGAAATTCAAATGGTGAAAATCACTGTTTTCACATCAGATCTAGTATTACTTAGGGACAGAATCTGTACCAAACTCACGTTAAAAGAATCACATATTCATTTGAAATACCCCCGGGATGACACTCTTAATTAAATCTCACTGATATTGCAGAAATATTTTCATGGAATAGCATTTGTAATGAACAAACTACAGTATTATCTTCCTCTGTTATCCAGGAAAAGCAAAGTCTGAAAACAGCAAGAAGAAAATAAACTCCCGTTCTTCAAAATATTAGAAAACAAAACACACCTTTGACAAAAAAAGGGGGGCAGAAAGTAATACTCATAAGAGTATTACTCACAGAAATCAAGGAGAAAAATAATCAAATGAGAAGGGTCTAGTCTCCTACCTTTAGGGCAAAATGCTCCACAGCCCATTGTATGGTCACCAGGCCACCTTCATAGTGTATCTCGGGGAGAACGGTGGTCTTTAAGGCGTTCCAAGCCCCTTGCTCTGCAGGCCCCTTTGCTGCTGCTCTTCTCAGAAGCTGTATTAGCTTTAGAGACTGTTTTCCGACAGAATGGTCCAAGCACATCACAACTCTCAGCTCAGAGCATCGCTTCAGAACAAGTGACTGACTGCCTATATAATTTAATATGATGCCACATGAGACTCATAGACCATCTGCAAAAGAAACTAAATCTGCTTTTTGCAGCTTGGTAAGTTGCATTCTGAAAGCTGGGATGCAGTTTTGACTGTGTGCTTTTGTTATCTGTCATATAACTGAATGAGAGGCTCAAATGGCATGTGTAAAGCACATGTTTTTACCAATCTCCCAGTCCATTTCTGCTGTAGATAACTTGTATTTTTTGCCCTAACAGCTGACATAAAGTTACCATTCCCTTTAAAGTACAGGGAAGGTCTGGGCACGGACATGGCAATATTGAAAGCAAAGCTTTATTTTTTTATTCTTTATTTTTTTGGAAAAACAAAGGCTGCTTGAAGACCAAAGTCAATGTGAGCCACAAAATCCTTGAAGTCTGTTGCTAGAATTGAGATGCATGTGTAATGCGATCAAATTCAGGTCCTGATCACTGTACTTCTTTCTCCATAAATACTTCCCCCACTAAAACAATTAGCAAAACTCACATGGAAAAAGGATTAAACTCTAAAACAGACAAAAGCATATACAAAACTAAGAAGCAGGGGAAAGGACAGGCATGAGCAGTCAAAAGAGTAATAAACCACCGGTAAGAGATGAACTAGTCTTATGGGCTGGGGGCCCTTCCAAAGAGGGATAGTAATGAAAAGATAATCTAAAGCAGTTACTTATTCAGGATAAAAATCAAATTGCTATTAAGTCTCCTACAAACTAAAACTTTTCAAAAGCCATAAAATATTTAAGAATCTGTTTCAACTTGGAGCAGAATGAGGGAAATGACACATCCCTGGCTCACTCCTAAGTGGAGGAAAATGGTTACATTTCTTGTTTCCAGTTGAGCTTCATTTAAAATATCGGTGCCAAAAGGCAAGTATGGAGAACTGAGATGCATTTCTTGTTTAGGGTTATTCAGCTGTGCTACATGGCATTCCTCCTCCAGGTTTTGTTTCAGATGTGAACCCTTGCAAAAAAGTCACTGTGTTTTCATCACTGTCCTGAAACCACATTCTCCGCCAGCTCTGGAGTCTCTGATACACATTGGTCTGCAGTTACTGGGTCACTCCTAGAAGAAGTTTTCCCCCTGCCAAAAGTGCTATTCTATGTCGTATTTGCATGCAGTAATGGGGGTCCCCAGTCTGACTCCTGGAGTCCCATTGCTTTCTGGCACTGGGAAACTGGAATGCTGAACTGCTGAATAACAGCATTCAAGTATAGGACAAAACTGAGCTGAAAGTTCTTTACCAAGTCTTCCTTTTCTTAATTTCTGAATAGAACAGTAAGTGTCCCAGATATCTCCAAAGCAGAATTGCCCTAATGAAATAAGTACAGCAAAAGGAATACCAGTTTCCACTTGGAATGTTAAGGAGGATGTTGAAGATGTTTGTATCTCTCCTATGAAAATTCACAATCCGAAGCCACAGCAACCTGCATCATCTATTAAATCTACTGTGTGATTCCTTTCATATCACTTTTTCACATGCACAAAACTAGCTATTCTTCAAAAATAGTGAATGAAAGTTGTCTTTTTTATGATGAATTTTTATACCTACAGTAATGCCCAAAAGATAATGTCCATGTAAACTGTTTTAATGGGTGTAGTTAGGGTACGGTAAGAGAGTTCTAAGTCAGCTAAAGCAGAGCTTCTTTCTCAAAGGGCATGACATGGCAAGAAGTTGATAGTACACAGTCTGAAGAGCATAGTTTGGGGACAGGAACACCGAGCAGATGAATTTCTAAACATACTCCGTGCAATCCATTCTCATTTCTCACAAGCATAAATTCAAGTGGGACTTAATTTCCAATTCCTGTAACCTAACAACAGCAACAACAATAAAATTGTCATTCAAAAAGCCCCAGTGCCTCCTCTTTCCCTCTGCAGAAATTACTGCAGGGAAAAACAGCACATTGGTAAGATGCTTTGGGCCTACCATTTCCCAAACTGTTCCTAAAGGTTTCAACCCCACAATTTTCAGCTTTGTAAAAACAGAAGTATAGCCAGGGAGGAGTGAAGTCTTTTTCAAGCGGTTTTGGCCATCAATACAGGAAACAATTCAAAGGCAACATGACACTGATATCTTAATTTGTGAAAATGGATAAATACCATATCTGCCACATAGCACATTAACCCATGTAACTAATAAATACAGAAATAGCACTGCAACGCTTGGTTAAAAGGTTTTGGTTCACAGAGGAGGAAATTTAATTAAAGCATGTAATGTCAATTACTGTCATTTGTAATTGTATTTTGCTTCCCTAGAAATAATACAGATGCAGGATTCTAAAGTTACCTGCATGCTTGATGCAAATGGGATAAAATTATCTAGGTTCTGAGAAAATCCAGATAGTAGAAGGAAAAAAATACATTTTTACCTAACCTCATTCATGGATCTTCTTCGAAGTGTCGATTACATGAGGACTGACATGCCTCCAATTTAAACACATAAGCCAACAACCCATATCTGGAACAAGACTTTTATGTTTAAAAAATTGTGTTAAGTCATCAGAAAGGGAGCAACAGCCTAATTCTCAGCTTCTGTAAATGGATGCAGCCTTACTGAAGCCAACAGAAAAGCACTGATTGATATCGGAAGAGAATTTGGCATATTGTTTATACTGATTGATTTTAATAAGAAAATTACAGGCCAGGTCCTTAATACTTCTGTCTCCTTCACTCTGTTCTGTGCAAAATGGACAGAGACCTGTGGGCTATGCAGAAGACAAGTACCTTACCACCACAGCAGTAAACATTGTCAAATCTCTTCTCACTCCTTCTCCTCCTTCACCACACACAATGCACTGCAGTATTAGCATCCACTTCCGTTTTTATACATACTGCATTTCAGTGGTAAAGCTCAGTGCTGCACAGAAGCATCCTACCCATATCATATCCTATTGAAGTCAGGAAACAATACCAGAAAGGATGAATGAAACATACTGTCAGTGAAACAGAAGTCAGATTTATCTCCACCCTGCAAACTGTCCTCTGAGCAACCACTAATATTAGCAGGAGAAAATCTGTTGGAAAGACCCCCCCAAGCCATTTTCCTTTAAGTACCACCACTTCTAAATATGGCAAGCATGCTGCCTTTGAAAATCATACTTTCCTCAATAATGTAATACTACAGTAAAATGGTGATTAGAATTATAGCAAAGAGCTAACAAAAGAGAGAGGAAACCAATCAGATGCTTTCTTATTTCTCTAAGTGATACACCCAAACTGTGTCTATCAGGTTCACCCAGGCAATTTAATGAGCATGCAGTACCCAAAACGATGCAGATTCATTACAAAAAGTCTAAATCTAATCTACTCGAATTTAAAGTGTCAGGAATCACATAAATGGAAGATGAGAAGACGGAACTCATATGTTATACATAAACAGAAACAAGAGTCATTCAAACTGGGAGTCATATAAAATGCTAGGTTACCAAGAAATTACAGGTCAGATCTATGGCAGTGCCGAACTCCATTGCTGTATAATTGCAGTAAGGGAAAAGGTGTCTTCAAACTATCTTCCTGCCTTCCCCTGTCCTCACAAGCTTGACAGAAGTCTGACATCTTTCTGAAAATGTGGCTTCAGGGGTCTGAGTGACACTATTTTTTCACTGAAGGACTCAGAAGTCCATTACACCTTCTGAAGTCCACCTCTTGAACTCTTTGAAAAGTTCTTTGCTTTTCACAGTCCACCTACATGAAAACACATATCATTTGTAACTTTTTGCATCCTAGGTCAAGATTTCACCATGCTGAGGAAATCCTCAGCTGTTCCAACAGATCYGGTTTAAAGCCTCTTTAAGTCATTTTCACAACCAGCACAAAGGCCTACGAAGCACAGCCAGGAAGCTGCCTTAGAACAAACAGTGTGCTAGCTAGTCACAATTCACTTCAATATTTAAATGTGAGGATTTAATTGTGATTTTCAAAAGCACTTGCTTTTGGCTAAACTTTGCTTTCCTGCAAAAAATGCACTTAAATTAAATTAATTAAATTAAATTAAATTTWAAAAAATGCATTTAAAAACCATAGATTTTAATCTTTATGTTTACACCAAGGCTTATGTAAACTTACCCCGCCAACTCCCCCTCCCCCCAACATTTACCAGGAATCTTAACAAGGGCTAAACACTGGAAGTGAATCATTCCAAAACAGACTGTGTAATGCAAAAGGGGGGGGGGTAAATATCAGGGTTATCATTTCAGATGTGCAAATTATCAAACTGTGTCCCTCCCAAAAAGCATAGSTGAATGTTGGCAAATGTAATTCAAAAGGGGCAATTCCAGCTAGACCTAAGTGGCAATCACAGAAAATTACTGTTGACAAAAATAAAATACAATTGACATGACACAGTTCACCTATATTACAGCTGACAAATTGCTCAAAACATGCTGACAAGATCCCTGAGGGCTTGCAGCTCCCCCAAGATGTTGTTATTATTTGTAGTGCACCTTGCAAGGTCTAGGTGTTATTAAATACAGGCAAGCCTCTATCTTTTTTCCTAAACACGCAGGAGAAAGAGTATAACGTTGTAACTGTAAATATATGTGCTTCTTGATGCTTTATATCATAAACAAAAACTTTAATACAAACATATGCACACAAAAATTATATTACTTGGAATGCTCAATAATACAACCTCTCTCTCCTAATGAATAACTTGCATTCCCTGCCATTAAATCAGGCCATACTCAGGTCTAAAACTTTCACCCAGAACCAAACCTGTTAAATGCTGACTTGATACATGTTTAACTGAATGCGGTAATTATTCTCCTTCTCATTTTCCAAATAAGTTACAGTGGTTCTGAATCTAAACTACTGAAAATAGAGAAATGACATTAAAGTCACCAGAGTTACAGTATGCAGATCAGATCTAAATCGTAACTCTCTTGTGGCACAAAATTATTACTCAGCAGGAGTAAAGGTAGAAGAACTGGTTACTGAAGAGTTTGCTCAGTGTTATGATCTTGTTTCCCAAGTGAAAAACTACTGTGTACTGATTTACAACGAGGTCCAAAATCAGCTCAAAGTTTGTGCCAGAGTAAGGTGTGTGTTGGGGGGAACCTCTTGATTCACACACAGACCTGCACATTAACAAGTCCCTCTTTCTTGTTACTCTGTCACTGCCTTCCATTTAGTCTTCGTGTTACTTGAGTTGGATTTTCTTCAGGTTTGGGTCCGATCCACAAAACTGCATTAATATACCAGTTCCAACTTGTGCTCTCTTTTTCCAGAATATTGCCAAGCTGGCAACATGGTTCCTGAGAGGCTACTTTCTCTGACTTGCAGTAAGCTGTTTACTGACACACCACTGTTCCCATGTAGTTTTGCACCTCAGCAGTGAGCTGGACAGCAGCTCCATATGTTGGAGTTTTTACACTCTGGAAAATTGTATTACTTTGGGTAAATAAAAAGCTAACAGCAGCAGGAAAAAAAAATCATAAAAATGCAGCTGAATTTGTTTCATCCTGCCTCCATCAGCAAATTTGGTCTATGACCTCTGCAGATGAGTCATGAAAGTGCTTTAAAACTTGCACTGATTTATATTTTCAGGATAGGAAGTTCAAGGCTCACATTTCTATTCCCCAACCATACATTATTTTTCTCCATACACAATTTCTTGATAATAATCTATGAACTAAAATACATAGGCATCTTTTTTTCTGCTTTGCGGTGCATACTAACCAAAACCATTCATCTCAAAAACCAGTCTCTGTGTTCTTGGTAGATTTTAGCAGATGTGTAGGTTATTCCTGGAAGCATTACTAGGTAGATGCTCTCATCACAGTTTTAGTCATGGAAACAGGCATCTACCAAGACAGGCCTTGTTTGTGAAAAAGGAAATTCCCAGCATATCTATCAGAAACAAGAGGTGCTAAGGTACACCACTTTAAAAATAAAAATACCTAATTTTCACGTAGTGCTAGTCATTAGTAGACCTCAGCACATTCTACAATGCAACTATCACTTGTTAGATCTTAGGGCTCTGGCCTCACTGAGAACACGCTCTCTGCACCCACAACACCTCTGCAGCAGGGCTTCACTCCTTGAGTCCTACATTTATAAGCAGATGAAAAAGAGCAACAAGTCAAAACACCACAAAGCCACCACCAAACAAAGACCTTCTCTTCCATCACATGCACACAGACTATTTCTAATTCCACTTTCAATAACCTAACTTTCAATTAGTTTTTCAGGTGAAACAGTTAATACACACACCACTGCTTTGCTGCTGTCTTTCTTAACAGAACCAGTGACTAACTCCCACTGAGGCAACTTCAAATCAAGCAGGATTATTTATGGACTTCTGCAGGCCTTTACAGAATTGCACGAAAGCTGCAGGAGGCTGGACTGCTTCTTTCCAAGAGCCTCCAGCACGTCTATTGTGTGGGCACACTGTGGAATGGAGAGAGAACAAAGTAACTCTGCAACTCACAGTGTAAACCCAGTACTTATGCTACATATTTACAATCTGAATTTTAATCCAGAAATGTTAGTGCCACCATTCAAAGCCCATGGTCCAGTCAAGGAGCAATCCGACAGCCAGTAACTGGGTGACCTAACACTCCACTGTGTGGTCTTATAAGGCTCCTACTTGAATTCACAGCCTGTTTTGAAGAAAGCTAGCTGAAGAGGCTGTTTTAGTTTTTCTAAACATTATTAGCTGGGGTCTTGGTTCTGCAAACCTGGGGTCTCTATATTCCATTTGACCTGAACTACAACACATGAAAAGAAGAGATTAAGTGGAAGGCCTCATCCCTCAGTTTTTTTGGTTTTTTGTTTTTTTTTTAACATTTACTATGGTTCAGACTCTAATGTCTAGTTTATTTAAACTGCCAAATTCTAACATAAGGCTCTCAAAGGAGTCACTGCTGACTTTAAAGAGATCATTTGTTTCCTTTGTGATGCAGGCCTATGAGAACACACTGTACAGCGATAAAGATTAAGAATTGCCACTGCAATGCTTCCACCATGTTGATTTTTACCTCTTCTTTTAGATTATTGTCTAGGGACCAAGTTAGGAATTACTATGTTGGTTAGCTGCAACTGATTAACCACTCTTTGCACTCTTCCTGTAAAACTTAATAAATAACTTTTTCAATTGATAAAGGTGTAAAAATCTACCGTAATAGCTAAATCCTGTAAGGGCTGTATGTCTTCAGCACATATGTCTGATTTTGCTGTTGCAAAATATCCTACAAAGTGTCTAGCATGTGAGAATCTTAACTGTATAGGGTGGAACTGTTGTTCTTCCCATGTTCTCTCTTCAATTGGCCCTACCCAGATAATGAAAACTCTTCCTGTCTTATTTCTCTGGAAAACTAACAGTGATCAATATTTCTGCTTTATCTAATGGGCCATCTGTGGAGTCTCGTGGATCATGCGTTGGCAACTTAATCTAGATAGAAATCTGTGTTCGTCCTTGGAAAACCTTGCTTTAAACCTCTCTTCTGAAACATCCAGACTTTAATTGATCTTAATATTTATTTCCAGTCTGAATGAATTAAGATGCAGATGAGAATCCTGTGCTGAATGAATGACCAGCCCAAGCATTAAACCTGATCACTGTGCCAGATGTGGACCCAGTTTTACAACTCTGCTGCAAAATGTTACATTCATGAACTAGTTAATCCTATTTTTTTTTTCTGATTCATCTCCAGATATAAATGGGGATCTGAAAGCTCATGTTTTTCTTCAAATACGTCCATTTTCATTGATACTACAAAGCACGTCAGGCAAATTCTGTCCTTTGTTACACTTGCACAGCCCAATGGCAATTCAGTTAACGAGTCTCTTGTAGTAGCCAGGATGGTGCCCAAATTCTCTTTCCATAGCCATAGTTGTTCTGTACTGTGAACAGGAAGAAGAAAGTAAAACCTGACATTCATCACTGAGGTAAGCATCTATTGGCCCTGGGTACAAATAAAGATCCATGAATCTCTGCTGTTAAGGAGCTACAGTGGTACCTTAAGCCTCATGATACCACTTTGACATAGATAAAGGTCATTAGCGCTGCTTTCCAGATAAGAAAACAGACAAAAAAAGAGAAATTGCCTGCAGCCTCATAACAGAGCTGATGCAAGCTCGCCACGTCCTGAACCCTCTGGCCCCAGTCCTCATTTTTGTCTCCTTTCCACTCTCCCACCCTCGTGCTGCTGCTGCTGCTGCTACTTCCTTCCCACCTGTACTTTCATGGCTTCCCCTTTCTCCACCCTACCACTGGGCCAAAGCTACTACACCCAACAGACTTGATTTCCAGATCCTGCAGAGAGCAGACCCAGAAGTTACATATCAAAAAACAGTGCTCCATGCTGCCAATTCAGTCTATCATACGAGCAACTGGAGTTTGAATGCAGGTATTAAAATGATAAAAAAGCACTTTCAGCTTTCTCTTGCCCCACTTAGTGGCACCTTACATTGACTGCTTGAACCTTCTGTTTTAGAAGCCTGTTTCCTCTTCAAAAGGAGAAAGTGTTAACTGCTGACTTTATATTAGTAACTCCCTAGATTGGGTAGTAATCTCAGCACAATCTCCAGCTTCCTGTGATTCCTGTAAGAAACAGCACTCTCTCCTGAGAATTTTTTTTTAAGTCTTTAGAAAATATTAGAGATATAATCTGTGCTTTTAGAAACCAATGCTATCAAAATTAAGTTCAAAGCACTGCATGGGCAAAAGCAAATACTTCCGGGATCAATCAAGGCTTCAATCAAGGCTCAGTGTAATAAAAGGAGGATGTTGCCATTAACAGCCACAGGGATCTACCATCTTGTTTTCAGCCACATGTTAGAGTACAAGCTAACTAATCCATTCTGATGAGCAAACAGGAGATTTTCAGTTTCTGGGCCCTCACATGGTAAACCTGTTGGTTTATAATTATGACTCTCTTTGCTTTGTCAGTGCAGGGGAAGAGGCCAGGCGACGGAGGCTGCACTCGACCACAGTAGCACCTGCATGCAAATGCAGTGATATCAGCTTAGGGGCTCTAAGGGGAACCACTTGCCATAAGTAAATGCAGTTTGACAGCAGCTCCTAATAAGAGGAAGGAAATGAGAGAAAGAAAAGAAAAGTGATAGGAAACAAAAGGACTTTATAAAACAGGGTTTTATTGCTTTCATTTGTAGCATTCTCTTTGTTCTGTTTAAGCACTGAGCCTTCCAATTCCAGATACTGCACAAAAGAGATACCTGTCTAAAAAAGTTTATTTAAATCTGGAACTGTCTCGCAAGATGCTTCACAGACTCAGCAGTCCATTATTACAAGTAACAATAGACTACCTCTAATTAATTTGGCACAGCCTTTGCTTCTGATACCAATCAAATCAATATTAATGGGGAGTTTGTGCTCTCTTGTTACAGCACAAAATGGGTACCAATCTTCTCATGAGGATTTTTGGACCATAAACTGTTTGAGGTCAGTGTAGTTGGCTTCTTCCCTCCCCTCCCCCCCCTTTTTTTTTAAACAGGATGGAAAAAATATATAATGATGTGCTATTTAGTACCTGGATAAAAATCTACATTCAGGCTGCCTACACTGAAAGACTGAAACCAGTTCAATATGAAGAAATCTCAGTTTAAGAAAATAAAGATTTTAGTAGCTCACAGTGCTCAAATTAAACACTTAAATAGGTAACACTAGATATTTCTCATGCTGCCTCACATTTCTCTATTTATTTTTATCTGCAGGATCAGGCGCGTTAGAGAGGGAGGCCTGGTAAGAATTGCCTCAGCCATCATTCTTGGTTACTTACATCTGTGGTCAATTTTCCACACTTTCTTCCATAAAAGGTAAACGAGGCACTGTACTTGCAACAGGATAATCTAAACAATATGAACAATGTTACTGTTAAAGACCATCTGGCTCATCAAGCACAGCTCCAGACTTAACTCCTTGAATAAAGTGTGGAACCCTGCAGTGTATTTTTTTTAATCCAAAATTCATTTTTAAAACGATAAAAGTAGAACTCCTGGAGGCACAAGGGATTCAGCGTGCAACAAAATTCATTTTGTGTTTTTATTCTCTTGTGTCTCACATATCTGCAATCCAGGCTAGAAATTAACATTTCCATGTCACATTTTTCTACAAAGAAGTCCTCCAAAATTTTCTGTGAGAAGCCTCTGTGTCTAGGTGGTCTGTGGGGGGTTGGTGTTTCAGTGGGTAGAGAAGAGGTTTGAGTAATTCATAATTCACTTCAACTTTATGGCCTGATCCTGCCACTTCTTAAAAGGTAATAAAAGTCAAAGCAGGGTCACCAGAAATGAGAAGAAAAAAAAGGGGGGAGGGGGAATACAACCAAAGAAGGTTTTTGTTAAGCGCATGTACAATTTCTTATCTGGTACATAAATTAAGTGGCTGGTTTCCCGAGAGAAAAGCTTTAAAGCAATGCAGGAACAAAATAACCTGAAAGTAGGCAAAAGCCAGGAGRGAGAAAAGAGTGATCGAGCGAGTCAAAAGGCAGTGTATTGTCTAGAGCACCAAGAACCAGCAGCCTGAAAGTCTTGGGGCTAGCTGTACTCAGCGCACCCGAAGTTGTATCACGGCTCCATGCCTTAGTTTCCCCACCTACTCAAGGGGATATGCAGCCTTCGGAGGGCACTGTCAAGACTCATTTAAATTCTGCGAAGCATTCTCAGATACTAAGCATAACATGCCCAGCGCCTCAAAACAAAACAACTCCACAGATATGTAGAGGTTAAATATTCTTATACATTTAAAAGTCTACAAACTTCAAAATGCACTGTTTTTAGGCAAACAGCTGGAACTGAATCTTGCAATCAGTCCTTGCTCAGATGTCTCTCAGTTTTAACTTTGTAATTACTGCGCATGGAGTGGGTTAAACACTGCCCTCAGTCACAGTTCTGCAGCCCCGTATTGCTGCATTGTAACATAGGGCAGGGTATTGGTTCTTAAGAGTTTTTTTCTACAAAAAAGTTTTAATGACATTATAAAAAAGACTGGTTTGTTGAAATATTTTAATGCTTTTTTATTTAATTTCTAAAAAAATATTTTTGGAAGGCAAAGGAAAGAAAAAGAACTAGTGCATAGTTGGAGTTTTTCTTGCAGGGTAAGCAACACAAAAATTAATTTTCATATTCATTGGTTCCTGCCTTTAAATTCTGTGCCACTACTTTAAACAGAAACATCACCCTATCTGGTTTCTAGGTAGAATGCACACATGACTGATCCTTCCCCTGCAGTAAGTTCTTCCAGCCACTCCCAGAAACATGTGTCCACAATCTTTTTTTAAAGTCTACTCTAATGTGGATCTAATTTTCATTGAAGTTATTATATAATAAGCCCAATGCAATATGTACCGACAYACATATGCTAAATTCTTAGCTTTCAAAATCTTGTTAAGATGCAAGCAGGCGTTGTGGGGTTTTTCTGATTTTAAAGAAATCCCATTTATTATATGCTCATGACTCATGAACTAGAAWGAAAAGCAGCATTACAGTAAGCAAGATAGGTCAGGCAGCTTTATGATTAATGGGGTCAAAAAGTTAGGATTCATATTTAAAACTTTGGTTGCTCACATTGAAACAATTAACTCTATCTAGTCAGTATCAATTTTACATCTCTTTATGCAGCCAAAAAATATGTAAAATTTAGGTGAGAAGCAACATCATATACAAAAATCATCATTTTGGTTCACTACAGAAAAACAAAATCTCCTATTTGTCAAAGACTTACTGGATGCAACTTTTCCAAAAACAGCCTAGCTTTGAAGTATGAGATGTGTAAAATGTGTAAATTAGATATGCCCTAATGGCTCTTTTTCTGCAAAAGCATCCTATTTTTTGTTGTACCTGCTCTAAGCCTCTCTCTTAGTACCAAACCTAATACTAGTATTTGGGAAAGGAAAACAATTCATTCTATCAACAAGGATCCTCTTGACGAAACCTCCCCTACATCAATGATAACATCAGTTACAAAAGAATTTACCAATTACGTTTTAACTCAGAGAAAAATCATTCTTGTTTTAAATTTATTTCTCTGCTAACTTGACTTAGCAGAACTCATAATAGTAAGCATCAAATATACTGTAAGCAACTACTGGATTTTAATTAAGAGCATTCCACAGGAATAGTACAAATACATGTTGAGTGATAAGTGTATATTCTTGAACACTGTTCCGTAAAGCGTTAAATTATACACTTCAGTGCTTCAGTTTTAAATCCTAGCAGACACTGGCACCAATTGTTGGGACTACAACTTTCAGTTAAGTCTAGAACTAAATCACTGGATTTCAAACCATTTCTTTAAGCCACACCTGCCCCATAAGCCATTCACCCTGTTCACACTTAATAACCCTTACCACTTCTCATCTAGAAAGCTCAAGTGGTCTTTCAAATCGAATCCTCATTACTGGCCCATTTCACATATATGGAAATTGAGCCACACAACAGTTAAATATCCAAATTTAATGCAGGGACCTGTGCCATATTCCGACCAGCAGTTTAATCTGACATAAATTGGCACTGCTTTTGAAAGGGGTAATCACACCTCTTCCCAAACTTGCTGCTCATTCTCATTCTCACAAGATCTTTGTCTCTTGTGCTAGCACAAGCATTCACATGACCTTATGGTAAACCAGATCAGGAAACAATTTCATAACCAACCAATCAACAAAAATAGGTTAGTTTTAACCTATGTCAGTACCTTGATCCCTTTCATTGCACAGCCACACAAACACTCGAGTCGGCACAAGGGAGGGGACACCACAGAAGTTAGAATCAGAGACTGAGACTCCATCTTTCAGCTAGTTTATAGGACTAACAAAACTACAGCATTAACACTGCTGTATACATGAAACAATACATTCTCAGTACCACACGATCAGGGTAGGGAACGTGCATCCAGAAAACAGTATTCCAAAAACATATCCAACATGAAGGGATGGAACTTCAGAAAACTCATCGCAAAACTGAGAAACTCCTTTTGCAGCACATTAAAAGGTGCAAAAAATTTCACATTGTCAAAGGCCAAATGGAAAATTCACCCAAGAAAACCTTTGCAGGGAGGTTTAGTAAATATAAATACAACAAGTTCCCAAGTGACAAACTGTCAGAGGCCAGTAGAGCATTCCCACACATAGTATGTACTTGCCCTGTTCTCATCCCCCTCTCCAGATGTACATCACTGGCCACTGAGTATTGAGCTATTTGGGCCTTTGGTTGCACATTTTTACATTAACTGGCAGAGATAAGAGAGACAGTCACTATTTATAAAAAATGCTTCTTCAATGAAAGATTGTTAACTACACAATATCATAATCTAACATTTCTATTCAGATGATAAACATTACAAAGGTGTCAGGCAATTATACCATTGGCGTAATTCAACTTTTCTTTCAAGACTCGGAATGGTAAGATTTCTGTGGAGCCTTTAGATTGTCTTCTCCAATGAAACCCCCAGAGGGGATACTTTCTTTTCTGGGCAGAGGGAATACTTTCTTTTCTGGGCAGAGGGAATAGAAACTGCACCCTGATCCATACATGCCAATTAATACAGCTGATTCTGTAGCAATTATTCAGGAGTGTGCCCTAGGTGGGCACCTCTCAGGTTGGGATTTTCAGAGCCAAATAGTAGACTTGACAACAGAACTTCTAGTGAGTCAGTGCAGCAAAATTCTCTTGTTGGCTTTGAAAACCTCAGTCATAATGTTTTCATCTAAATAAAGAAAAAAGAAATAGGAAAAAAAAACTAGAAATTCTTCCCTCCTGATTCAGGACTGTTCTCTATTTGAAAGAGAGGTTAATTAACCTTTTAAATAACATTAATCTTACTCAACTTAAATCTCACCATGAAACATTTGACCAATTTTGCAAGAACTTCCTATGGTAACATACCCAAGTTTTCTTAAATTCATGCCCATACTCTTAAGCCAGAGCTTAGGAGCTGCAGGGCTACTGTGCATGGTGGAAAAGCAGAGAAGTCACAAAGGGGGAGCTTTGCACATGCACTTCAGACACACAGCGATCTTTGTAGCGCACCAAGGACACAGGCAGAGGTAATAGTGAATGGATGGAGACACATCACCTACTTCCCACCACACTTCCTGCATCACCCCAAAGTCCCAAGACTTTTGTATATGCAGGGATTCTACAACTCAAAAATGCTCAGAAGTTTTAACTATCGATACAAATTGGAGAATGGGGCTCCCACTGCAAGAGGATTGAGGTCTATCCACAAGGTCATGCACACCCTTTACCACTCTTAACATGCACAGACATCAAGTAAATAATTCACATTAAGGAAATCTAAGTCATGTGTGTATACAAGAACACCTCATTTTTTCTTAATTTCCTACAAAGAGCTAGATTCATTTAGTACCCTGGTAAAAAGTGGCGTTACACAAACATGCCCCGGGCACAGGATTTGTTACAAATCTAAACTATTAAGAGTTATTTCTTTTTCTCTTTCCTCTGTTATCTGATGCTTCATATATTTCAATAATTACATCTAAATCCTTGCATATGCCAGGAAATAAATGACCTGTGTCCTTTGAGAAGAAAGTGTGAAGCTAACGTAGATTACTTATTTATTCCTCTCCTTTTCTAGAGACTGATGTCACAAAAATGGGTGATAGGTTTCTGCAGACAAAATCCCTGAAAGCAGAAACTGCACATTCTGCCCATACTCTGTGGTAACTGCTTTGAAGCAATAGATAAAAATGCTTGGGTTGCTTCTTCTTCTCCAAAGGTTACAGTGCTGTTAACAACCATGTATGTTAATGCTTTTAAAGCTTTGTGAACTAAAAGACAAGGAAGATTCTCCTAAACACAGACTCCTCTACAGTGCCTGGATGAGACAACCGAAGAGGAGAAAACTGCTGCAGCTAACTGTGCTGTCTCTAAGTCTTGGCATTCATTATTTAAGTTCAGTGGAAACTGTTCAGCCTTGAAGTAGACTGACTCATCCACTTTAACTTCCAATTTCCTGTAAACGATCCATTAGTTTTTGGCAAGTTTCATACTGCATAGTACATCCATCAAAAGGGCAGTTCTCAAATTCTTCTGATTTCAACAATGCATTTTGTAACAGAATTTTAACTAGAACAGAATCTGTAGATACTTATGTCCTTACAAAACTGAACGCGATCCCCACCTGAAGATGTCCAACGCACCATTATCAAGGGCTAATGAGTTATTTTGTTCCTAAATGTTCTTTTCAAATGTAATTGCTGGGTCAAATCCTACTGGGCTACACAATACTCTCCAACTGAGGTAGTGTGCATTTATCAGAGAACAGATGCTGGGTTTAGATGTGGAATGTAAGTTTTATCTGACTAGGAAATTACAAAAATATTTACACACTATCTACACTTCTCCAAAAAGTTCATTACCTATTCCTACAGTTCTTTGGGTTTAAAATGGCTGAAGTCAGTCATATGATAAGCAAATGTTACATCTATCATTTGCAGCTAGGGTTGTTTTTAAACCTACCATTCCCTGCAAATGTTTACTCACCAAGTGGTATCTGAAATATGTCAGTAACTCAAAAGGGAAAATAACTGTGGTATCTCCAGTGCCACCATTCGGTAACTGTAGATAAATGTGGTCTAGTAAATGGTGACTAGTAAAATTCTTCTTCTTCCATCCCAAGGATATAATTATTCAACGATGAGAAAAGTGAGCAAAGCATCAGTAGTTATATACATACTCAGGGAACCAAATTTTTTTTTCAAGACATCTTTCAAAGTACTTAGTAGAATACCAAATCCATATGTGCCTTAATTGTAGCTTATACAGTTTTTCCCCCTAAAATTATTTTACTGAATTCTTGCACCTTGCAGAGTGTAGGGCTGGAGTCCTGTGTTTATCCATGCTCTATGAATGGCACAGAGAACAACAGCACAGATTTCCTTACCTCAGCATATTGTGTCTCGAGCTACACAAGGGAATCATAAGTAGGTTGCAGAGTTTTTCAGGTTCATTCATTCACGTACCCTGGTCTCCTGGGACTGTCAGCAAGTGCAGATTATTAACGGAGACTTGCAAGATACTCTAACTCTTCTTAAGAACTGAACTGACCTCGTCCAGATAATTTTACCTAATTGGTGCAGCCATCAGGTGGTAACAAATTTTTGGCCACTGTTGGAAAGTTTAGATCTGATAAATCATAGGCAAGTTACTCTAGGAGCAAAAATGTTTTATGAAATTGAAGAAAGCTCCAGAGTGTTTTGAAAGGCTTGTTTTTATGTGTTTAAAAATACACTGTGTTAGACTCCTAGGAGACTGCGGGAAACTAAGCGTATCTTCAGGCACCTAAGTCTGGTATGTATTTGGGTTTCAAAAGATACCTACCAGCTCCACAGGTAGCAGGCATCTCTGCTGGTAAAGTCCACCAGATAACTAACTCTCTACTTCCGGATGTGAACACAGCTGCACAGACCCAGACTCAAGCATAAACCTGACTCATAAAAGATGAATCACATCCTGGCCTCCTTTAATAGACATTTTCAAAAGATTTTTAAGCCCATACAAAACAAATGCAATACCTTCCCTTTATCCAACGTCCCAGTCAGTAGTGCGTTCACCAAGAGTATCAACTTCTCACATACAAATGCTTCTTCAATCTGAGGTGAAAAATCCCAGCTTCAGATGAATACTACAATCACCAGCCTATACAGTAGCTTGAAGTGGAGCTGTACTGATCCTTTCTGATGAACCTGTTTCACTTTGCATAGGATAACTCTATGGGATATTCAACAGAATAGGCATCAGAACCTACGTTTTCCTCTCCAACGACTGTCCTGAATTCCTAACTGTAGTCATCCCCCTTTCTGACCCAAAGATCCAGAATATCCATTTAAATCAACAGCATGCTTCCCACCTACTCCAAAGGATCAAGAGATTCCCAGGTTAGACTTTGCACAAGTATTTCCACTGTAAACAAGATAAGCAAAGATGGCAACTGACAGATCCACTTCCGCTTCACTCTATTACATTTTCAAGTGTTAACGTAGTATGTGACTATGGTTCAATCCTTCAGCTCCGTGCACTCTGGTCTGATCCACATATGCACCTCTTTAAGCACATGAATGGTTTCTTGACTTGTCTACTTGACTTGCCTACTTGCATACTTATTGTTAGCACAGAATTAAGTGGTTTGTCAGATCAATCCCAAGTGCTTAGCATCTGAACAGCATGAATTTTTACTCAGTTGTATAGAACACTTTCTCCAAAGCTTCCTCTCTCCATCCATGCTAACTGCCTACACTCGAGCCTGCTTTCCAGATACAATAAAATTTATAGACATCCTTATCTCTTTGGGATTTATTTTTGAAACTGGAGACCAATTGTTTGATCTGTGGAATCAAATGAAGCAGAGCTGGTATACTAGTCATCTAGGGGTTAAGCTAATTTGTTAGGGCCCTTGCTGTTTCTTGCTGTCTGCCACTATGCAACCACTCTTTAAATTCTGAAAAGAACACCGACCTTTAATCTGTGGTATTAGTTCCTTTGACAAAATGGAAGATTATGTCTTTTTTCCCACAAGCCTTCATGCAAAGCTTAGCCAGCTTCCATCTGGTCTGGCTAATTAAATGCAAGTTAACATTAAGTTAAGAGCCAGCTCCAGCCCACAGACTTTCTATTCTGCAACAGCAGATTTATTAATTGGCCAAACTATCCAAGTATTTAATTCCAATTTTTGATTACTTCTATTTTCTTCACTCTCTCATGAAAACAGGGAAATGTTTTTGAAGACATATTTGCATAATTTCAGCTCAAAAATACAAAACACTAAGACATGCTAATAAGGTTGCGAACAGCCATAAAATTGTCAGTTTTCTTCTTTTGTATTTGACATGTTAATAAAGTACCATCATAACAGTGTGAAGGATCTGCCTATTATGCATGAGATCTGGAATCACTGGAGCTGTACATTTTTAAGCTGGCTGTGACCCACAATCTGGCCCTATATGTCCTAAAACTAGGGCCAGTTGTTGTATTCCTTATTCAGTCAAAACTTTCTTTGACCTTAATGGGCGTTCTGCCTGAATGAAGAACAAGGGGATTAGATGTAATATTGGAAGTTACTAATTGTATTCATGTCCACAGTTAACTTTTGATAAAATTAATTTGGAAAACTGAAAATACAGAGAATCTAGAAAGTCACATTTGTGTTTTTCACTATTCCATTTTTAATATTAGGTAGTTCTTATGCCTCATCTATTTTCTATATTTAACAACAGATGTTAGAGAGAAAAACTGTAAACTTTTTAAGGCTTCTAAAATAAATAAGGTGGCAAAGTTAGATTTAACACTTGCCATTACAGCACAAAAGATCTAAAGATAATTATTAAGTAAAACTGCTTAAACCTCTTAAGCAAATTCTCCTCCTTTGTGATAGAGGCAAAGCACACATCAAGAACTGCTATTGCTTTAATTTCTTTATATAATATAATGCCTGCTGCAACAGTACCTAGAGTAAAAAAAAAAAACATAATGCAAAAAACTTCTAATTCACACGAAGAAAAAAATTACACAGCAGACCAGCTGTTGTTAAAAAAAAAAAAGAACAATTCAAGATTACAGTTAAAAGTTCAGTTTCATATAAAAATCTAAACTCTATCAAGACATGCAACAGAGAATGAAAAAATATAACAAAACCTGTGAATAGCAGGACTACTTTCACTTCTTACTCTGTATAAGGTCACATGAGCAAATCAGCTCACTTCACCTTTCTCTGCCTCAGTTTCTCCGTGCAGACAGTAGGGGTACAACATTTTCCCCTTTCTATCTCCATTTGAAAGTTCTCAAATGATTTGAATTGCTCAGATGAAAATTTTATATGTAAGGACACATTATTAGCGACAATTATTAGTTTGCCATTTCTATTTCCAACACAAATCACTTTCAGGAGACTCTGAAAATAAAAATGCTGCTGTTACAGAGTGCAAGACCAGCAATAGTCACAAGGTATTTTTGCTTAAGTTTGCTCATAATATGAGATTTTCTAATCAACTCATTTTGTTCCTCCCAAACCCCTCAGTTTTTAATGATCTTCTTGAGAAAAACTTTCTCATGAACCTTTGAATCTGTGCTTTATCCTTCTGCCCAGCTCATTTCCGCTCCAAAAGTATACACATCAGCTCTGTTTTCTCTGTAGCACATCCTGGCAATGCTGTTCTTTACATGGAGTTACTACCTTTCACTCAGAACAAAAACAACTTAGCTCAGAATGTCTGACAAAATCCAGTGGGGTAAGTCCTTCAAAAATGAAATAGGAGAAGCAAAACACACTCAAAATTTACTAGTCCTGCTCTAAAACTGGACACAGCCTTCCTCCAAACAGAGCCATGACGATTCAGTTCATATTCAAAATACCAGATCTGCAGCAGAGGGAAGTGCTGCGCGCCGGCCCAACACCCTTGTGGTTGATTCCTCTGAACTCCCGGCCCTCACTGCACTCTCGCCAGCTTTCCTCGTCAGCTGGAGCCACCTTGTGCCCTACGGAGCACCTGCACCCTGCTGCCCTTTCAGGAAAATGGTTATTTACAAAGCATGCTGGCATCCTGCGCATGGGACAATAACTCCTAGAATAATATTTATGCAGATTCTATATAAATTGTTTCACTTGTGAGTAACAGTTTCAAGTCAGTTAAACAACAAGAAAATAACAAAGATTTAAATCAGCTGGATGCTACTCTTTTTCAATCCATCCCATCAATGCAATGAGTTTTTAAGACAACACAAAGACACTTTAAACACTCATAGTAATAAAAAAGAACACCACCACTATTTCGCAGTTTATATCTGTTCTTATCTACACTTCAGAATTATAACAAAGCAGTGACGAGAATCTGAGACCGTGAGCCACTTGTTTTATTTTGCAGTGAGATGGTAAACTCTCATCCTTTGTGGTAATGAATTCAAGTGAACAGCATAGGGCCTTAAAATATTTACAAGTATGCAGTTCAGATTTGGCCTCTAGCCACAAAATTCAAATCCAGCTTTGAGACAGCCCCAGAGCTCAAGAGTTGAATTTTTTGTTTGGCTCATTATAAATAGGGATGACATGCATCAGATAGATCTGGACTTATTTCCAGAGGCTACTGGGGCTGGAAATATTGACTCAGGGCCAAATCTACAGTATATATGTTCTTTTATTCTATTTTTAATAGGAACAATATCAAATGTGTAGAGGATATGACAGTCCTGAGCCAATACCTATTTCCTTCCCTTCTAGAAGCAAGGATCATTTTTTCTATTCCAAGAGGGGAGGACAGATGTGATCACACCTTTTCATAAAATTGATACATATCATTTAAACACATGGGACCTGACATTTCTTCTTAAGCCTGAAAGCATAGGCCACAAAAAAACTGAACAATATAGTTGCAACAAAAACTATTCTGGCCTTTTACCATTCTTCTTCTTCATGCACTCTGACGACAAGTTAGGCATATCATCTTTTGAATCCAGTACTGCAATACATTATACTGCATTTACTCTGAGCACTCTGACATTATCATTATCTTCTTTTGTGCCCGACAGCAACTGCAGCTCCTATAATGCCATTATTGTAATTAAGAACAATCTGAACCATTGACAGCATTGCCTCGTTCACTCTAGAATCCCCTGTGCATTAGTGTTCTTCTAAACCAATATTTCACTATTAATAGTCTTCTGCTTTAGAACTGCCTAAGGTTAAAAGAAAAAAAAATTATTAGGCCTCAGCCTAACTTGATGGCCAAAGAAGAAATTTGTTAAGAAGAAAACAAATGAAAGGCTGTACACTGGCAAACTGTAATGCTTTTCTTTACACACATTGGAAATGGATTCACACCCTGCCAACCTATTCAGGCTGTTGCCCAGGTGAGGAAGCTTATTTTGGCTTGCTTCAAAAGGGCCACCTGTACAGACACAAAAGAAAACATCTCTCTCTTCTTCCACTAAGTGTACCCAAAGTACTTCTCTGTCCAAACTCTCTCTTTCATTTATCCAGCTCACAGTTGGATAAGTAGGGCACAGCAATTTAGACATTCTTGTTTGGGAAATTCTGACCTTAACACCCACACTCGCTGCACATATGTGGTCTCTAGGCTGCCTGTACTCTTGTCCATCTGTTTTCAAAGCATGACGCCTGCTTGTTTGCTGAGCCAGGGAGCTGGTCCACCATAGCCCTACAATTGCCTAACACCCAAATCGCAGACTGTAATTCTATGGACACAATCAATTGAAAGCAAAAGAAGTGCAGACACTACTGGCAGGACAGCACCAACATAATTACTTGTATCTGTTAGGAGCTAGGGCCAGAACATTCATGGCCAACCAGTGAGAAGCAACTTGCATTTTTTCTCTGGGGTAAATGAAAGGCTGGAGCATTAAGTGTTAACATAGGAGAAACCAGCAGTAATTTCCCGCACGTTGTCTGAAGAGGCCTATGTTGAAGTCTACAGAACATCACTGATACATGCAGCTCTATAAATTTTTAGTAGACATGACACACAGGAAAGCACTATATGAACATAAGCAGAAAAATACAGCTAGTTGAAAAAGCTGATCTCTCCAAAGGAAAACACAGAAAAACATGTATGAAAAAATTTGATTTCACAGCTCCCTTTCCCCATCCTGTGTTTCAAGCATAGTCAACTTCACCTGAATTAAGTGTGTGTTTGAGCACTGGTACAGTCACCAAAGTCAACAGGCCAGCTCTAATTGAAGCACTCTAAAGTTCTCTTACTGCAGAGGCAGCCAAAGGAGATTCAAGTACTACATGTTATTTCGGTACAAATAGCAGAGATGTGGTCTTAACGTGAACACATATTCCCTTAAAAAAAAAAAAAGTACTAAAGAAACATTCAAACAGTTGGGAAATGATAATGTTTAGACTACATTTAGGATTTTGGATGCATTCAAAGCTTTTGCAGCAGCAGATTGTATTTTCATGCCTAAGGAATCTCTACTGGTCTGGAGATGAACAGCTACTCTTCGCTATTGCACTCCATTCAGTCTCCATTCATTTGTCCAGGACGGACCTTTTTGCAGTAGGGCAGGGGTCACTGACAATTCTTGTGCCCCTCTCCTACCACCCCACTTAAGTCTCTTTCTCCAAACAGAATTTCATAGGCATCACTATGAATGAAAGTTAAACCTACCCACCACTGGGTTAGTGTCACAGACCACTCTACCACCCTAAGCAAAGGGAAGAGGGCAGAATCAGCTCTACGTTAAGCAGAAATCAGAGAGGACAAAAACCCCTAACCATGGCTACAACTGCCAAGAATGACTCACAGAAATATTTCAGGTTATTTGCAAAAATAATTATCTAATAAAAATGACTAAGGTATTTGTCAACCAAGGTACATTATGTGGTGGTTATTACAAACATCAGTAAGAAGTCAAGAAGAGAAATGAAAGACTAAAAGAGAAGCAGCATCATCAGCTCATGACCAAAGTGGTTTCCTGAATTTTGTATTTAACCCACACCTACAACAAGAATACTTTACAGGAACATGTGCAATTATCTCACACAGCAACTACTATAAAACTAAAAGGAAAGCAAAACATTTCGGAGACTATAGAGCCTTGTTACTTAACCCTGAAATTCTTTAGTATTTTGAGCAAGATCATCACTTGGTTGAACAGTGGCACAGTCTAGAGCCAGGTGCAGGATTAGTGTGAACAGATGGTGGTTAATCTTCCTAATACAGCTCTGCCAATGCAACTCACTCTTGACCAGTCACATCCCTGTTATTCTTTTTTTCTGGTCCTTGGTTTTCTCTGGCCTGAGTATGGGTTGTCAATGGGTAGTTGCATGGCAGGCTAAAGATTCACTTAAGGCTGCTGATTTGAATTTGCTTTTGGTCCCAGACATCTTTTGTTTGTATTTCAGTCTGGTCACCATAAGTGAACTAACTCACTGGCTCACTCGACGCATGCACACCCAAACCCAAGAGGGATATGGATACTGAAACCAAGTAATGTTATCTATTAATAAGTATATGCACACCAAACAGAAAATGTACAACTATACACACAAAGGGCAAGGCTCTGAGTGCCCTTTCACAGAGCTGCATAGTGAAGAGCAGCAGGTTAAAAGCCTTCCACTCCCTTACACAGCTACATAAGGGCTGGCCAGAATTGTGATCCTTGTACTCAAAAGAGCACAGGAACTACTATGAGTTGGAAAAGGCGCAAGGAATACACCGAGAAAAAGCTAAGCCTCAGCCCCACCCCAGTCCTGCATGCAGAAGAGCTGCTCGCAAAATATCTCAAATTTCAGCTCATCCTCCTTCACACAAAATGGTTCCACACTGCTTCCAACACAGCACTGACTGCACCTAGTGCAATATTAAATGTCCTTTCAAGGGTCATCTCTTTCTAATTTTGGCTGCATTTCAGCTAAGAAAATAAGCCTACCATTAGTGGTGCAAGTCAAAAGCAATATGTATTTCAACAGGAACTGGTGTGAGGAGGAAAAGGAAGAGAACAGATGCAGCAGATGGGAAAGCAATAATATTTCAGGTACTCCTCAACCACGGCTTCTCTAAAGTTTCACCTTGCAAAGGACCATGCCCTTACAACTGCTGAATTCACCTTTAGCAACATCAGCACTTTGCCAAAAAAGGCTGTAAAACTCTATGGATTAAGTTAGTAAGAAACACTTGATCTCAGTTACAGTGCAGTAACAAAAGAACTGGACTGGTCTTATCCTCATCTCAGTGAGAAAGGCAGAGAGCCCAATATTAAACTATCTGGTCTGCAGGGATGACACTGTGTAATGACTGCAGAAGGCACTAAAGAAAGAAAGAAAATAGAACATAGCCCAGAGATTCTATATGAGTGAGATTCACAGAAGTTTAGACCTGCACAGTCACAAAAAGCTGTCTTTAAACTGGGGACTTTCAAGAAGACTTAAAACCCCCCGAAGTATTAATCAGTGCAAACTTTTCTCTTGGTCAGAGTCTTGGTCTCTTGGTCTTATCTTACCTTCAAGACAGATTTCTTAAATGGCAAGAGAAATGTTGCAGTTCTAAAATTACAGATTTTCTTGACAGTATGCCGACTTACTGAGAATGAAAACGAGAACTTCATATTTGCTTTCTTCTGACAGCTTCATTTGGTTATATCCATACTACCATTGAAGTCTGGATGCACGTTTTTATGAATCTGATACTATGGATATCATATTTTAAATCTGGAAATGTAAGTGAAAAATTAACATAGAAATAAAGGCATATCAGTCTGAACTGGTCTCTAGTTATTCTTTTCTTCTTTCCATAGCTCTGTCCTGTAATTTGGAAGTACTGGAGGCTAGTCACCCACTTATTTAATGTTGATTTTACTTTAGCACTTTAATCTTTTCTACTTTTCATCTAGATAATTGATATCTATCTAGCCAGCTACAGCAGAGACTGAAAAGAACTGACAAGGTATGCTGTCACCATGCCTTCACCATGCCTGGCCAGTCAGAGGCATGAGTTTGGGGGACTGGGCCAGCCTACTATCCCTCAGCTGAGACCCTGAACCTTCAGATACGTGACCCCTTAAGACCATCTCCAGAGGCCTCTTCCCACCTCAATCAGTCTGAGATCCTGTGACCCAAGCTTGTCAATCTCTACAACAGCATGGTCCAACTGGCAGCTTGCGGCCCACCACCTCTTCCCCACAGACAGGGAACAGCTGCCACAGCAGCCAGAACTGCCAACCAACCAAGCGTCCTATCCACACCTGCCCACCACAACCTAAAGAGCTCAGCAGAGACTGCTGCTTTGACCATGGCAAAGCCAGGAGCGGGGCGAGCAGCTGCTGCTGAAGAGACGGGAGGCAGAGATGGACACAGCCCGAAGGGCAGACAGCCTCCCAGCCCCTACACCTGCCTCCAGCCCTGTCTCTCCCCCCAGCCCAGCAGCACTGGCCCAGCGCTCCCACCAGAGAGCAGCTGCTTTCCACAGTCTTGCTCTGTGTCTCTGCTCCCCTCTCCCCTTCACCTTCCCAGCAGCAGCCGCTCTACTCCATGTGGCAAGGGCACGGAAATGAGAGCAGCAGCTGTTACTTCCTTTAACCTGTCCTATGCACATTTAATTTTATCCTGTATGAAACCTACAGGCTCAGAGGATTAAGAAACAGCTCAGATGGGAAACATACAGGGGAAAAAAAAGGCACATTTTCGTAGCAGCTAACTTGGCAACGTAATCTAAGGCCAATTTTGCAAACTAAATGCAAAGACAGACCTCAGAGGCTCTACGCCTGCATGCATGTTTCCAGAGAACAACAGAATTAATGGTCATATTAGGTCAGAACAGATGATCAACTAAGCGCAGGGTCCTGGCCCTCCCTCTAAGTCCTGGCCCCCGACAGTTGCCAGAAATAGATTCTTAGAGATACAAACAGAAAAAAACAAACATACAGAAATTTTTCTCTTGGTATAGCTTCCTAATATTCAGGGATTTCATGAACTGAAAGTTACATGTAGGCCACCATAGACATTTTTTCTTTTATCTAGAATCCACCCAACCCCATTTTTAGCCCTCTCCTCTCCCCCCCGCTTTTTTTTTCTTTTTTTATTTCTAGTATCCAAAGCATCCTGTAGCAGTGAGTTCCACACCTTAATTATGCATTGAGTAAGAAAAAATTCTGTGACACTTCAGTTACTTCAAAAGTATCTGGGCAGAGCTAATGGCTGGGGTGCTCTTCCAGAAGGCAGGAGAGCCAGGCTCTATATCCTCTTCCCACATATGCTTCCTGCTGCATGCCTGGGTCTTCCTGCCTCAAGCACGACAACACTGCAGCCTCCTTTGCCTACAGGTTGGTAGTGCCATGGTTTTTTGCTAATCTCAATGCAGTCAGCATGTTTTACAGTTCTATGTGATCTAACCCCTTGTCGCGAAGGAGTGATGCACTTCACTCGTAAGACAGAAGCAGCACTATGTTTATTGCAGTAAGATAGAGACTTAACAAAGTTCACTCGTAAATAAGAATGATTTAATGATTTGAAGTGAAGTGCATCACTCCTTCGTGACACCCCTTCACAGACTTACACACATGCTAAGAGACATGCATAAAATAGGTGCTATATGCTCAGTTTTGCCAAGATAGTGTTACCTCAGGATACAGACTGAATAACTTTTGGCAAATTGCATCTGGAACTCCCAAATTCTTGCACATTTGCTCAGGGTTTCTGTAGATGACACAAGTGGACCAAGCCATCTACTGCATGCTCTGCTGGTGTAGTTTTTGGATTATGTCCTATGTAAATATTTGGTTAGAACAAATCACATTTTTTTTAGAATTAATATTTTGGGGATTATCTGTGACTTCTAAGATTCAGAAAGGCATTCACAGGTAATATTTTCAAATCTTTCTCTGAACCAACCACAGCCAAAGCCTATTGGGGGGGAGGGGGGGGAAGAGTCACTTGAAACCAGGAACAAAGAGAAAATACACTAGATGCAACAAAATTCACAATGAGATCACAACAATGAGTACTGGCAAAACTGAAAGGAACTGCAATGACAAACAATGTTAAAATGTGGATTATAGTAAGAAAAAAAACCAGAAAGATATATAAGAAACATGGATAAAGAACTCCCAGGTTGTAAGCTATTTGAGGACAGGGGCTCTTCCTAATGAGTGTGAATGTATATTGCCTAATGTAATAAGACCTAGTCCTCAATTTAGCCACACATAAGCATAATAATGCTTAACAGTTTCTTACAGATAACAACCAACAATGTTGAGTAGATTCTGCTTATTGCAGAGAGCAGTACTTGTGGGAAGAGGAGGCAGGAAGGCAAGACAGAGGCAGCAGACCCAAAAACTATCAGATGCAAAAGCAGTTACTCTTTCACCCACACAAACCCAATGCAGCAAGGCCTGACAGGTAACAAACACCTTCAAGCGTGTCAGAGTTGTCATTGAGGTATGCCTCAGAGATCATGCATCTAGAGGACTATTGCAACAGTTGGGTTTTCTGTCTACACTGCCAGAAGCATTTCAGAGGCAATTATCCTTCTTTCTACTGAGCAATCCTTTCAATGGTCAGAGCAGAAAGGCCTCCCCAGATACCCCTCAACAATGTGGGTTCAAGAGGGAAACAAAACCCCCGTGCTCTCCTCTTTAGTAGTTTCTTTTCCTTCCATACACTGTAGATGTGCTCAGAAAGGCTTGTAACAATGAAATGACAACAAACAAAGAAGGTGATTCTTCCCTCTACTATTCTTCTTTTCATTCTCCATGTTTCTTCCACCTAAAAGAAGTATTTTATCTACTTTACAGAACTTGCTCCGAGGCAATAATTATTTCAAGGGTGGTACTAATAGCTTTTGTCCAGTATCAGTTACGCAGGCAGCTATAATGCCTGTGGCAGTACACCAAGAACATGGGCATATGTAACACAGTTTACAGGGGAAAGAGTGTAAGTGCATTTCAGTTGCTACACATTAAGATTGGAGGTAAAGCACATTATGTCAGACATCAAAAACAACCATTCAGCTATTCTAAAGGCACAAGAAGGTCTAGGGTTGATGTACTGATATGCTGTAGTAAAAATAAGAATTCAAAAYTACTGACGTAAGAGTGATGTTAAAGTCTACCTCAACCCATTTCTTCATAGAAAATGCTGTATGTATCTTTGAAGCACCAGTATGAAACTAGCACACGTGGGCCCATTTATTTTGTTCATACTATATGTTATTACCATCGTATTTGCTAATATCCATAGGTAAGACAGCAGTTCTTCTTTCAACTTCATTTGCATTTTAAAAACAGCATCAGGAAACAGCAGTAGTAAAAACAAACAAACAAACAAACAAAAAAACTTGCAAAACATTTAAGCTAGTCTAGAATCTCTCGCATGAGAAACAGATGAGCAAAAGACAAGTCCTACTGTTACAAAAAATAGCCCTTTGTATCTATAGTGCAATACTCAAAGAGAAGTTGCAGAAACAGACCCAAAGAAAATAATTCAAGTATCTCAAAATTCAGGAGAGCACTCCTTGTATACTAAGAAATACATTTCTTTCACAGTAAAATGCATATAAGCCAGATCAAGGCATGACCTTTCTTTCAGTGAGTCTCACAACAAGGCATTTTAGTCACTGATTCCTTAAAGACAAAAATTTTCATTTAAAATACCTGAAGAGCTCTCATCATCCTATGCTTATTTTTAATTTAGAGTAGTTCTGATTTTTGAATTATTGTTAGAAATGTGCTATGGTAACAAAATAGAGATGAAGATATTGAAGGATATTATCAAGAAATAGCAAATCTACAATATTTTATGCTGTTAACATCATAACTTTCCCTCAGGCACACACAGAAATACAGACTACTGTGACCTCACATACTGAAATGAAATAAAACCAAAACATATGAAAGATAAAGAAGAAATATCATATAAGAGGAAGCTAGAAGAAAATTCATTCCTTCTCTTGCCCATCAACGCCAAATAAGCTAGGAAGAAGAGCAGTCAAATTACTGAAATTGATGTCATATCAATTGGAAAACTGACTGAGCCCATACAATGAGCAGTAATTGCTCTCTACCCAATTCATGGGTCCAGGCTGTCTGTTTTCCATCTGCTCCTAAGCAATTTAAGCAATTCTGAACTTTGCTCTCTGTTCCTGAATGTGTCACAGATTTATTAGAGTGTCAGGTTCCAATTTTTAAGATTCTCTACTAAGGTAAGCTATTATGAGGAGCGAAATTTGTATGTCTATAATTGCCATGCCAGGAAAATTCAAGGAGGACAATCACACATGACCTTAATGAACCCACCATGAAAAATTCAGAAGATAACATAATACGCACCCCCACTCCCAAAAGAGAGGTCATTCTGTTCTCTCCTTGCATGTGTATAAAGATAGGCTTAGTACACAATACGAAGTACTATGAGGAGCTTACAAAACTTTTTTTAATTTGTGGTTGGCTTTGGCTAGTAAAATTAGCTTCACTATGGTTCTTACCTCCTGACAGATAAGGACTGGAACCCTTCAAAGGCATATATGGGGTAGCTTAATCTTTGAATACTTCTCAGAAATTAAAGGGACAGAATCTTACGATAAGTTAACTTTTGCACATAACAGTTACTTCACTTGTAAACAGGTCATCAAATATTCTAGCATTATCTCAGCATTTTTGTTGGATAAAAAGCTTATTATAATAATTCTAAACATAGTTAATCAGTTGTAGTTTTTGTTTTTAATTTTTGTTCCTTTAACAGAATTTATACACTATTTAAAGTTGCAGCTGTTCATGCCCTCACAGGAAAGACTAAAGTACAATGCTTGCATCCTTGAATTACACCAATGAAGATGAGATACTGTAAATAAAATGCAGGCCACAACCCTGTGTGACAGAAGATGACCTAAGCAGCTTTGCCTTCCTCACCCCCAAATTTTATATTTCATAAATATTCTCTAATAATTAATGACAATTTATTTTGCAAATTAACATACATCCTAATGTATGACTAATCCCTGCTTACATCATGTGTGATCTATCAAGTAATGGTATCTCAAGTTATTCTCTTTGTTCTGTCCTGGTATAGATTATAATAATTACCGTATAACATATAATAGATAAATATTATACAATAGATGATCAATCTTCTCTCTGTTTTGGTAGGGTATGTATTCTCTGCTCTGCCAACAACTTGTACTGTGTATTAGAGAATTCACTTCACTTCACTTCTAGGCCACTCAATATTCTCATCTGTAACATGGGTGGAATAATCACCACTGCCAGGAACTCTGAAATTCATAAGGAAGGGCTTGCTGTATGTAAATGAAAGGTATTACCAAAAATCCGTTTTATATTCTTTTGTAAAGTATTTTCGCTACACGTAAAACTACATAGATTTTACTCTTTTTATAAATAATTTGCATGACTGTACCATTATCACTTCAGATCCTAATGGCTTTTTATTTGGTAGAGCATTCTAGCACTGGCTCTATTGTTGTGATGTACAAAAATATTGTTCTGACAATAATCAAAATGGCTGTTGATGACAAAAATACAAAACCTAATATATATAATTATATATTGTCTACAACAGTTGTCTAGATATATAATACAAATGGTATTAAAATGTAGTTAGTATGTTCCATACAACAGATAAAACATTTTTGCATTATTAAACATTAACTTTTAGACCATATGGTAAAAGGCCGAAGAAAACCGGTAAGTTTCTGTCCTCTACATAATAGCAGAGCATATACCAACTAGAAGAAGGGAAATTTTCAGTTGCCCCTTATTTATCTTAAGAGCACAAGTTTCATTGATTTTCTTGAGCAACAGCTAATCTCTAAGACCCAGGTATGCTTCTGAGCTTTTGGTTCCAGGTATGTAACCAGAGCATGCTCTGGCTTAATGCAGGACTAAAACAGAGTGGCTGCAACAGGCCCTCTGTCGTCCCTGAAGGTATGCAGGTTGGATAAAGCCAGAGCACACACCAGCCAGGCCCATAACCCAGTTCAGGAGACCAGGATGTCAGAGGCATCTTCCACATAGTCTACATTCATCTAAAAGAGGAATATTTGTTCCACTCCCTATACATTAAAGATAATAATAAACTGGAATAAGCAGAGTTGTTGACTCATGAAGAAATACTGACATAGCTGAAATGCAGTATGCGGACTTACTCTGCTAGCATACTAAAATTACAAAGCGCAAGGCTAGGTAGATAAAAGTGAAATAAATGACCTATGCAACAAAAATGCCATTATTTCTAAAAAGTAACTAACAATTTCTAGTATTTAGGGACCTTAAATAACTAGAGATCAATATTCACATTCAAAATAAGGTAGACGTCCACAGCAGACAGACTAGATTACAGAACAGGTCCAGATGCTCTGGAAAAAAATGTGAAGAAAGAAATAAAGGTGCCATCCAAGAGTACTTCATTCTAGGTTACTGAAGTTGAAGGTCTAAATATGGCCAACAGAAAAAAAAAATTTTTTTTTCAAATCCCTATGAAAAATACTTGAATTTTTTCTAAAATATTATGTGTTAACAGTTGAATGACCATGTGCACTCCTATGACCAAGACATTTCTCTGTAGTAACCTTGCCATTAGAAAGGTCTTTTAAAGCAGGAAAATCAAAGAACAGAGGCTAGACCCACAAGCAATCTGATCTCCTATATGAAGTCTGTAGTTTGACTTCAATATGCCTGGAGTCCTACAAAATCTGACAGCACAACTTAAGACGGAAGCCATACGCATCACAGCCTGCAAGAAATAAGGCAGCTCAAGAATAGTGTGCAGACCCATATTCTTCTGTAGGAAAGAAGAGATTAGGAGAGAAGAGATTAGGAAACATGAAGAGGACAGGGTTCACAGTAAGAATTTACTGGCTTTAAAGTCATTACCATTTGAACCTGCTTAAAAAAAAAAAAAGGAATCAATCTCACTAGTATATATGCTTCCAATGAAAAAAAGAGACAAATAAATAAAAGATACATTCTTTAAGGAACTTGAATGAATACTGGAGTCTTGCAAGATCTTTCCAAGAAGGATGCTATGGAGAAATTAATGAAATATTTCTTCTCCATCAGGAAATACTACAATACGTTCACAAATTAAAATAAAAATAAAAATAAAAAAAATCTCCAAACCACTGTTATTTTTTAATAAGCTTTAGGAAATTGGGAAACACAAAGGACAACAACATCAATGTTATTTCAAAATGTTAAAAGGGTAAATATTAATCTGATGAGATAATGAAATGGCAGGTGCAGATTTTAATCAATAAATTTAATATATACAGAATTAATGACAAAAACTATGATTTCATGGAATACATATTTTTTTAAATAAAATTACAAGATTGTGGATAAAAGTAACTGTGCTGTCTCTGACAGACTCCTGGAAATTTATGACATAACACTGTATGTCACTGATAAAAATAGCATTGTCTGATACTAATACTGGACATGCTAAATCTACAACAGATAGGCTAAGTTAAAGGTCTCAAAACATAACTACAATACAGACTCATCACAGAAAATTGTTTCTAGTCTGTTGCTGCTAATGTTCATCAATACTCTTATATAAAGAACATAAGGAAGTGGATCCCTAATAAAATTTGCCACTATTTACTGTTTCATAAACTTCTGGGCCATCTCCAATGAACAGAAGAAGCTGAATAATGTGAGCACAATCACGCAACGTGTGTTTAATAGAAAAACAAGACATGCATCTTGGAAAGAATACATGTGATAGCTACAGTGAGGGGTGCATTCTTCAAAGTAAGGTGTTATCATCGTTGTCTATGGCATTGATGCTATTCTGAAATACTGTGCCTGGTTTCACTGTCCACATATATATCAGAAACCAGGGTTTGTTGAGTGTAACTCCCTTTTTCTTGCTTAATAATAATAAACATTACTTGAAAAATTGTTTTGAAGTGGATGCTACTCTAGCTCCACTTGCATCATATTTAAATTAACATCAGCTGCAAAAATGAAGGGTGAGTGAGGTTAAATTCCAATTCTCTGTCTCATGGGATTTTAAATAGGCAAATTCAGTAGGGGCTAGATATTAATTCACATGTACAGACAAAGAAACAGACCTTTGCACATGCTCACTATTATTCAAAGGACTACTGTAGTGAGGCAAAGGTTTTCAGCTTAGTCTAAGAATAATTGAGTTAAAATTTAAACCTTTAAAGAGTAAATATAATTAGACCATTCTCTCAGAGCGACATGTTGAGAGCATGTTGTACACCAATATAAATCGATACACTGCAAGTCAAAAAGAATATAAGCATTTTTGGCTTCCCTTTTTTTTTTTTTTTTTTTTTTTTTTT
>NW_020450849.1:35612-134244 GCF_003343035.1 Apteryx rowi
TTAAGGTAACTCCCAGGAAACGTGCGAACCTGTAATTTTTACCTTCTTTGGCTTTTTTCCTCCTTGCCAGCGTGCCGCCAAGTTTGCCCAGGAAGGAGTCATCTTTCTTTCTGGACGGGGGCGATTTAGGGGTGGGGGATTTGGGGGAAGAGGGGGACTTCTGGGGGGAGGTTGCCATGGTGGTCCCAGCACCGCCGCCGCTCAGGGATGAAGGGAGACAGGTTTGAAGCCCAGGCGAAGCGGGAGGCTGGTCCCGGCTCTAAACGGAAGCGGAATTATTTCAGGCATTTGAGGCAGCTCCGGCTCCGCTCTCTCCCGCTCTCCCTCTCTCCTTCCCTCCCTCCTGCCCGCCCTCCCGCTCGCTCCGCGCCCGCCGGGGAGGGCCGCGCTGCCCTCGCCTCGCCCGGCCCGCGCCGTTTCGTCCAACGGCCCCCGCATCCCGCCCGGGCCGTTTACCCCAACGGCCCCCGCAGCCCGCCCGGGCCGTTTACCCCAACGGCCCCTGCAGTCCAACGGCCCCCGCAGCCCAACAGCTCCCCCTCCACCCCCCTCAGATCCCAACAGCCCCCTGCAGCCCAACGGCCCCCACTGCCCGCCCGGGCCGTTTACCTCAACGGCTCCCACTGCCCAACGGCTCCCCCTCCGCTCCCCCAGATCCTAACAGCCCCTGCAGCCCAACGGCCCTCCCCACAGCCCAGTGCCCCCCCGCGGCCCCCCAGCAGGCGCGGGCCGGGCCCCAGAGCCTGCTCTCACCCCAGCCTGCTCCAGGCTTTCAGCCAGGGGCACGTTTTGGCTACCTAGCGGTCCGGGCTGCCTCAGGCACAGGAAGAAGGGTTTTTCTGTCAGGAGAGAGCTGCACCCTTATTATCCCCCCTCCTCCCCCACGGTTAAACATAGCCTCATTCAGCCAAAGTCGCCCCCCTGGGCTGCTCCACAAGCTCCACAGCCCAGGCGCCGGACTGGGCCAAAGAAGGGGCAGCCAAGGGAGGCTGCCTCCCCTCCCGGCTCCGCTCAGGGCAGCCGCCGGGACCCCGGGGGCAGCACGAGGGTGGCGCTGGGCCCATCTGACTCACGCTGTGGGCAAACTCGCCCTGGACTGTCATGTACATGACCGCACACGCAAGCCTCCGGGCCCAAAAGTTAAATGCAGGTCTGCAGAGGCAGGCCCAGGGCTCAGATGACTTGAATTCATCAGTAAATACTCCTAGATGACCACTGGAAGAAGTCACATCTGCAGGCAGATATTTCTACCCTGTATGATCAGCACTGATAGAATGGAAAGAACTAATCCATTAATAAAGTGTCACTAAGTAATTTTAAGCAGGTTTGAGTACAGGTTACCRCATACCCTTCAGCCTTGAGTAAATTCTATGAAGCGGGTTGTCTCTAGGTTTCCGTTACATCTGTCATCAGAGGTGGCATCATGTTACCACTTTCTACAAAAGAAACCTACTGTTGTAGTCAGACCTTTATAAAAAGAAAAGTGAAAGAAAGGTTAGTTAGCATGATAAACTATTGCCTATACCAATCTTCTGTTGATCTGCAGATGGGTAGCTTAAGAGAAAAGTATCTTTAAAACAGATAACTTGCTGTGACTGGTAGTTGGTTCAGGAGACACCTAGGACTAGAACAGCATTAATGTCATCTGGATGTACTACTTTCACTTCCCACTTCATCACTCGATTAACAATTTAGGCAAAAAGCCACACACACTTCATGCAAATATCTGGCTATCCATTAGACATAATAAGAAAAATGAAATTACCATGAGGATATTTCTAAATCAGCTAATAACTGTTGTTTCTACAAGCCAGTAACAATGGTTATCTGATGAGGGATAGACATCAATGAGTATTTGTTGTATGCAGTTAGTATATGCCCTAGAGAATAATTTTATTCACCCGTACCACCATTATTTAAAAACAGGAATGAACCCAAGGCAGCAAGAGAATCTCATGTTTCCTTAGGTTTGCTTTCTCTTGCTTCTAGCACCGATCTGTTTGGATTTTGTCTGCAGATTCTTCACAATTTCACACGTTACTCTCTCAAGAAGTGTTATTCATGCAGTGTATGGATTAGGATATGAGCAGTTTTGAACAATTTCTTAAAAATAATGAAAGATAATTTTAAAAGAAAGCAAAATAATCATGTCAAGTCCTTTCTATATATACATGTGAATCTGCAGCATTTATAAATAGAGCAATGACACAACTTTGGACCCAAATGACTACACACAGATGTCAATATAGGATTTTGCAGGCACAGCAGAGGAGAAAGCATTTTAGCAAACACAAGACTGCTTGCTTTTGTGCTGCTAAGTCCTGTATAAAAGGCAAAAAGAACAAACCAGATATTTCACAGACAGTAATGTGCGCTGGGTTATACAGTGTGGGAAAATCAGAACTCAGCATGCATTTGCCAGATCACACACCAAATAACTTAAAAGTCCTAGTATCTTTTCTCAATTTTGTTTCATACTTTTTTTTATACTCAGCATATGTAAATTAGATATCAAATGTAATATTACTTATTTAATAGCCTCATGAGCTATGGGTAAGGGTTTAACATCACAAGGAGAAAATATATTTTAAAGGAAACTCAGTGTGCACGTAGAAATAACTTAATTTGATTTGGGAATAGGAATACTGCAGTGCCTTCAGTAGTAATGCTAAGGGGTCACTGCAACAGACAGATTTAAGTTTGCTGTGTCCTTTATGGGCTTCTTTCTGAATTTATTTGCAGTTCTCTTAGGTATAACATTACTGCAGGATTTTTCCACTTATGAAGATTCTCTTTGAGAATAGTAACAACATTCCTTTTTTTTTTGCCTCTATCTTAAATTTACAACTATGCATGCTACTTTTTTCTTTTGATCTAGGAATATATATGCACATATGACCTTAAATTAATATTGCATTCAGTACAAAAGGCCATATAGGTACACACAAGGTCTAAATTATGGTGGATGTACAAATGTTGATTTTAAATGCCTAGTTCTTATTTATATAGTATTTTAACCACAAATAAAAGCTGCGGTAGTATAAATTTGGTGGAGATTTTTGTTTGGCTAGGTTTTTGCTCTGTTTTACATTTAATAACTGAATATTTTCATGATCATGCTCTGTGATCCTATGCACCAGACACAACAGTCAGCGGGTTGCCATTCAGGCTGGCCTCACTGCATCTGGCATATGGAAATCTGGAGCAGACGATCAGAGCTCTCACCATGCTCCCTGTCAGCGCCTTGTTCCTACAGATGATCCAACCAGTAGCTCAAATTAATTGCATCCTGATCACATACATACTTTTGCCAGGCAATAAAAGAAGGCTAAATCCATATACTTCAAATGCATTCTTACTCACCTTCGTATCTGTCCATGCACGCCTGTTTTTTATTTCTTTTACTACAGAACTCAGAGTGATCATGAATAGAATATTACTTCCTGAATGAGGTGGAAGAGACAGAATACATAATATACTGGTCATGGTCTAGGCTAATAAAAATGAGCACTGCAGCAGCTGAAAGAATACCATATACTTATAATCTGAGATAGCTGACTCATGGGAGAGAGGTCAGCCCTGACGCCATATCTGGTTTTCAGAGTATTTCTTCTGTTATTACACAAGTTTAAGCCAAGCTGGTTAAGGCCATGCAATAAATTATCGATTCTTCTTGATCCGAAGTTCAACATTTTTCTCCTAGGTACATCTCTGCTCTAGCATTTTGACCCTTTGGTCATTTAAACAGTAACAGTGGAATTTTCAAAAATACTCTATTACCCTACTGCTATTGTTGTAATTGCGTACAGTAAGACTCTTCATTAACTTCAGAAAGAACAGAATTAGACCAAAGTCTACCCTCTCTATTTTTCTAAATGTTTGCAATGAGCCGTCTTCTGACCTGCCAGTTCTATGTAGTTAACTGCTGAACATTCACATCCCTATCCCCTAGACTAATAGTTAACAGCACATTAAAAGAGGATACTTAGAGAAGAAGGAATTTCCTCACATGCTACTTTGTGGCTGTTTAATGTCTATTTTTTGATTGGGATTCAAAGAGAGAGGCTATGAAGATTTAGGACGCCGGTAAATAAGACTGGTACGCTTTTCCCTTTTCCATGTACCCCAGCCAGAAGTTCAGCAATAAGCAATTGAGGCAAGTACAAAGGCTTCTTCCTCTGGCTCTTCCCGAAAACTCTCTTTTACAGCACTGGCAACTCACGCTCTCCCAGTGCAGTGCCACAAGTTTTTCTCTGCTTTCTCGTGTCTGTCAGATGCAGGAGCACCAGCCCCGTCCGTCATCTAGGGAGCAGCTGTCTGTGCTTCACTGGGTGGCTGAACAATATTACCTGCTCACCTGCATCCCACTGAAAGACAACACCCCAGCATCTCTGTGATTTCTTTTCCTGAGAGCACCCAAAAATCTCTGGAGGTAACAGCTCTCACAGGACCTGGCTGCATGTATCCATGAACCAGACATGCCAAGTGCCTGTTCCCCTCTGGGGACCTAACACCTTGCAGCCTCCTCTGGTGGCACCCCCAGAAGTTGAGAGGCATGAGCTATCTTTAGGCTTGTACTTCAAAGAAAGTGTTTTTGGATTTCACCATGAAGGCCTGCTGCTCTTCACATGGCTATGCGTGGCGGCCACCTCTGTAGTGCGCCGGGAGAGGCCGTGCCAGGAGCAGACCATAGCACAGTGTATTGCCTGGCTGGTGGTCTGCACAGCCACATCTCCTGTCCTATACCGACACAAGACTGGTTACATAGCCCATAGGACCTTGCTGCATATGATTTCAGCCCCTATAAGGCAGGCCCAGGGTTGACTGATCATCCCAGTGGGGGCTACATTATAACAGCAGAAAGCATTGCTATTGGGTAGCAGGGCTCCAAATTTTCATAGCCACCATCATCTAAAACTCATACTTGAGGATAAGTTTGCTTCCAGTTCACAGAGTGAGTTTAAGATTAAACATATGCTTATTCTTGAGCTTAAAATTGAGCTATGATTTCTAATTGACTTATATCTTCTTTGGGGTAAGAATCTTCTATTAAAAAAACAATAAATAGTATAATAAATAATAAATATAGTATTCATTAATATAGAGTTTCATAGAAGTATTAGAGTATCTCCAACCAGATCCTTCAAAAGTACAATATGTTTTTACATTGCACCTTAAGGCCCCCAAAAGGTTAGGCAAAGACTCAGTGAAGAAAACTGTAGGTCAAAGACAAAAGATGACATAGTGTATACACAGATCACAGAGAGAGATCAATTATTTGGAAAGTTTCAGTGGCAGGAAAGTGGTTTTGAAATTTTTCATTGAGATAAGAACATCAACTGCTTCTGGTAATAAATAATTCTACCAATCAGTTATTTATAAATACTAGGCCAGGTATACATGAATTTACATCTGGACTTGTTGAAATAGTTTTAGAAAAATCAGGATCATGATTTTTTTCTTAATAGGCTTTTGCATTTGCAAGAAATGCCCTTCTCTTGTCTGTAGCTTTGTACATCTGTACTACGTGACTATTCTAGCAAGCACCTTGCTGGCACACAGGGCCATGAAATTTCTTGCCATAGTTCATCAGAATCAGCAGAAGAAACCATGTGAGAAAAAGACAAGTTCATAAACATTAGGCAAACAGATTTAGATGAAATCCAGTGAATATATTTATCATAAGGTATTTGTCAGGTTCCAGATTCAGGAGATAACATGACTGCCATGAAGATTGCAGTGACAGTATTCACATACTAACATGGTAAGCCCACCATGCCATACTATGCAAATAACTGTATGGTCCCTCAAAAATTCAGCAGACAGCTTTAGATCTCAGCAGTAGCAAGGTCTTAAAAGATAGACAGAATCTCCAATCTGCTAAGCCACATCCTGTTACATGCTTAAGCAGGAAAAAAACTATATCTTTTTGGAAGGAAACTGCTAAACTGAAATCAAATTTAGTTGAAATCATATATGCTGCCTGCATTAGGTTTGAAAACAGTGGTTGCAGGACATAAATCTGTTAGTTTGTTGCCTGTGCCCAGAGAAATCTGGCCAAATACCCTTAAAATCAGTGAGGCGTTCTGTTACCTTGGGGCAAATGGATTGATCTTAAGACGTGATGGCTTACAAAATCTTTTTCCTGAACCTCTTGTCCAATTGGCTTTCTTTAGAGCCATAATCTTTTGGAAGGAGTCAGAGAGGGTGAATAATAGGGGACACTCAGTAAATTCCAATAGAGACCCATTTCTACTCATATTGCGCTGCTGGGCCAGCCAAGCACCCCAGCTGGTGACCAGCTGGCTGAGAAGTCAGCAGGACTGCAAAACTTTACACACGGACGTATTACTTCCAATAACCAGGCAGGTGGGTGACTCCTCTGCAGTCTTGAGAACTTGTGAGTAGATTATCAGCAGAATCACTAGTGTGCCTGTCCAGTAGGACAAGGACCTGAGAGTAGAAGACAAACCTCAGCTCAAATGTGATGGAAATTACCTGGACCTTAGAAGAGCAGCTGCCATCTGTCATCCGAAGGGGAGGGAAGCATCGAGCAGTTCGGAATTACTGCACAGGGGACAATGGCATGGGGGCTAATGTAAGCCCAAATCTCGCTTCTCTCTTCTCTGGCAGTACGTTGTCTTGCTCTGTGAGTCTGTCCCACTGGTAGAAAAGAACAGATTAAGAGATAGACTAATAGAAGTAAAGTTGGTGGAATGTGAAAATTAGCAGTTAATGTTTTGCTCTCCAGTTCTTGATCTGTGCGGTGGCCCTTTTCCTTCAACTCAAGGAGCTGTTAGTTTGCATGTCATGTCTAAGGAAGTTAGGTGGTGAATTCCTATGTCATAAATTAAAGGAAGCTGTTGATCTCATGGGGTTTGCATTTCCTTGTTAAAGGAAAGGAATACTGTCTAGCAGCAGAGCACCAGTATTTCCAAGATATTAAGTGCAAAATAAGACAGTGTAATTTATCTACCAGTATATGAATTAAGAAAATGGTATAATTCCTTACCTACAGCTCTTTCCTAGACACGCATTATTGCACTATAGATATTGGAGGTAGGAAATTATTACAGAAATGACTCGGGGATTTCAGAGAGTGAGATACAATTTTATTTCTTCAAATACAGAACTGCTCACATCTAGTCAGTTTAGACACGGCCAATATGTTGTAGCACATCATATTATACCCAGCGATAACAGTGCCAAGGATTTAAAAATAGTGATGAGGATTTAAAAATCAACAAATCCCTTATAAGTTATAGTGAGTCAATTTACAGAAAAGATTGAACAGCAAGAACACTCATAACCAAACATATTTGTTTAAATACACTTCTAATACAAGCCAGCCATATTAGATTGAATTGTGAACAGTGCACATAGCTTCTCTTTCTTTTTTCCTCTTCCTCTACTCTCACAATGTGCAAAGACCTACTTTAAATTACCTAGAGTTTATTCTTCTCCTAAGTCACCTGCACAGTTCATTTTTGGATCAGATCTTGTGAGTACATTAGTATCAGTCAGGGCAACGGTAGCTAGGCAGGATTTTCCACCCAAGAGTCCACAGACACACACACAAGACCTGCAATTTTGGGTGGAGCATGTGTTATTACCACATATCATACAAGAAAGTAACTTTCTAAACAGACAGCGTTCTGGGGTCCATCAAATGGTGATGGCCCTCAGTTGCTGTTGTCTTTAATACTTTCAGGAACTGAAACCTTCGGAGCTACAAGGGAAGTGTCTGTTCACACCTCTTATCCGCCTGTTTTTACAGCGGAGCAGGTACCTGCAGGAAACGGAAATCTCAGGCCAGCGTACCCTCGGTTGCGCCACGTTCCCGCACAACGCACATGGTGCGCCAGGACCCCGCGCCGCCCTGCCTCCTCCTCCTCCTCCTCTTTGGAGCCCAGCAACACTAAGATGAAGGGACTTTTTTAACTGAAAAGCTGAACTGAAAAATACATCCTTTGCTGATATAGCTGGAGGTGGCTGTGCTGAATTCTTTCCCGTGCAAAGCACTAAGAAAAAAGGTTTGCTTACAAATTTAAAAAATGACCTTGAAAGCATTATGACTCTCCATTTTCTATGGCAGAACAATAGATATTCTAGACAGTATTATTTTACTGAATTACATGAGGCTTCTGGTACAGTGATAAAATCCAGAAAATTTCTTCACAACACTAGAAATGCCAGCAGATTTCAGAGAAAATTAAAATGTGTATCGCTGTCCTGTCTGCTCCTACTTTGTGTCAATCTTAAGTAATAGAGCTAATTTAAAAATCAGTCACTGCAATCCATCTCAATAAAAATGTAATCTAACGATCAAGTATGATCTGCATATGAATGACAGAAAAAGATGGCAGAGGGTAATTCTGGAACCCATTCAGGGATTCTGCTGTGTCTTTCCATTGTGAAAAAAGACAAATCATATTGTTAAAGCCCTACATGCTATGCCATAAGGGTATTCCTGCAGGTTTATAGTAACTGAGAATGTTGTTTAAACCTTAATTTATATTTTGCTCCCAATTACTTACTGGATTGATAAAACTATCTACTCTATGAGGCACAGCTTTACCTATACATACCTTTTAGAAATACATTTTTGTTTATCAAAATCAGAGACAACACCCAAAGTATAAAATATAACCAGACACTTATTCCCTTTAAACAGTCTAATAAATAAATATAAATACATAAATATTGCAGAACAACAGTATCTTCCTTTCACCAATAGAGGTATATTATTTATCTGTGGACAATTGTAAAATTTTGTTTTTATCTTTAAAATTATATTTTCAACTTCTTACAATACATCAGAAACTTAAGATCATTCATAAACTACTGTGACAGGATCCAGTGTGTCTGTTACGCTACAAGTAGTCACCAAGAGGTTTTAGCTTAAAGCTTTGTAAGAAGAACTCTTCTAGCTTTGGCTCTGCCGTAGGCACCTGAAGCAAATAAGCACCATTCATGAAACAGTGAGAACATCAAATCTTCTCAGTCAGAGCATGAGGTAAAATAATAGTAAAAAAGAAAGAGTCTTTCAGTCTCCCCCCCTTTTTTTTTTGTTTGAAAATGCAGTGGATCATACATTCATTTGGGATCACTACCAGTCTTAAATTACAGAATTATCTCAGATTTAAGAAAGCACTTACAATGTGCTGAATAGTAAGGAGAATTTTTGCACATCTGCTATGCCAATGGCTATAAATGCAAGTAGGAGATGCATGTAGATAGGAGATACTTCCTTTAAGTAAAAAAAAAAAAAAAAAAAAAAAAAGACAAAAGACATGTACATTCCTCTTGAGCAGCAATATAAATATAGTTTAAATATAACCACAACATTTTCTATCAAATGTTGGCATTACAAAATTCAACATTTTTAGCCATGCTTTTGTGGAATTGTCCAAGAGACCTCTAACTGCTACACCACTCATGGTACCCTACGATATTATTTGTGATACATTTTACCAAGCATGCTAATTATGAAGCACACCCTATAAATACTAGTCAGTTCTGGATGCTATTTTTAAAACACTGTTCAGTATATTTTAGGGATGACCTTAATCTGTAACACACAATGCTTTTTTGAGCTTTTAATAATCTTTTAAGGGTAGTCACCTCTTTGATATTCCCTTATCATTTTACAAAATATAGGGATTTAATATTGCATTATCTTCTTGTCCAAAAATATACAGTGCACTAAAACTTACAAATACCTAGAAAAAATTAATTTCTGACATTGCATTTACAGTAGTTATAATGATTACTTATAATATATGTAGTTATTAGTCAAAAGATCCTTCCTCCACCAGAAATAAAAACTAACCTTATTTTTATGTGAGATGCTTGCTTTCTGACCTTTAAATAGTTCACTGTGGCTCAGCTGTGCCAAAATATTACCAAAACCACATGACAGATTCAGATAAATGGATGGAAAATAACATCATCACAAAAATGCTAAATCATGTCATCATGTTTCTAGGGAACTCTATTCTCAGGATTAAAATAAAATTCCAAGAAAACAGAGCTCTTATTTCACTTTCACAGAACATGATGCCCATCAGACAGGTGAATTCAATCCCATTCTTTATCCTTGTGACCCTTTAAGTTGATAGTGAGGTATAGATACTTATTGCTGGAACTTCTCTGTGAGGCTAAACTCACTCCAGTGGGAGCAAAGAAACTACTTGGAAGGTTACGATAACAAAATAGCATGTTTTCCAAATAAACTGCTTTTAAATTTGAATTCTTTCATTTTCCAGAAGACTGCATCTCCATGATTATGAATATTTCTGAAAGTCCATTTATTCGCATGTGGCTGTTTAAATCCTGCTCAGCTGATAGCCCCTAGATAATATAAAGTTTTCAAAGTGCTGGTCTTCTGCTTTTTCTTTCACTCTCTGTTCCTCTAAGGTAGACACGAGTTTGTCCCGTTGTTCAACCACTTTCATCATCTCAGCAAAAATTTCATCCTCCTCATTCAGATCCATCTCATCTTTAAGGCTGTCTAAGAGATCACAAAAAAAGAGGTTAAAATACAGATCACTATGTTGTTACTCTTTGCATTTTAACTACTGGTGTACAGCTTGAACTAATATTATATTCAACAAGAAATGAAGTCAACAGCAGTTAAACATTTTTAATGATGCAGTTCAGGGATAATTTCTTCTGCATTTGGGACATTTAAGGTTGACCATTAAGGCCCCTGATGTTTACAGTAGATCATTAGCAAAACTTACACTGTGGAAGTGATAGGAAGAACACTACTTATTTATAAAAACATGTATAAAGGTAGCCTAATGATTACAGCATAATTGCAATGCTATATTGCAGATAGCAATTACTGCATTAGGATGTAAAATGTAAGGTGACAGCATTTAAGATGGATTTTAAATTTAGCCTGGAAAAGGTGACAGGCCCAACAATGAAATGTAGAACTTGTAAGAAAATGAAAGTGTTTGTCAGGAAAAGCATTGAAAACTACAGCCATTTAAAATCTGCACCCCTGGAACACGACAGGATATTTTGGTGTATTCAGTGGTATGTAACCACCCCTTCTCCCCTGCATTCCTCCTCCCACACTCTCTTTTTTTTCTTTTGTTTGGACACAGAGGTTACAAAAAAGCAGGCCTAATGTTCATTCATGATGTTTTAAACACTTGTCATTTCAGGGTATTGAACCATTTCCTATAGGATGTTCTCCGGTCAGACAAAATGCAGTAAGATGATTATTGAAGGCTGTAGTAGCCTTTACTAGGTAATTTTGACTTTTTATTACATTGTTCTTATTGCCTTTAGTTCTATCTTCTATCTTGTGTTTTATTTAAAGTCCTTCATAGAAGAACAAATAATGAATGAAAGAACAAGCCCAAACTGTAATCCCAAGTATCTTACTGCAATAGTTTGGGGCTGCTTTAACACTGTTGTTAACTAAAGACTTTACATGCCATAGCTACCCATCCTCACATGATAGCTGGATGTTGCTGCTTGCATAGCGCAGTCAGTGGAATTAGATGTGCAAATGCTTTTGATCTACTTCCACGTAAAATTGGGCAGGTTAGCACAGCTATTGTCACTAGAAGGCTGAACTGTGCGGTACAAAAGCAGACGGGAAGAGCTGCCACGTTGCACTGTGCCGGCTGCGCTGTGCATGCACAAGAGCACAGAAGGAATTGCCTCAGCCAGGCAGGTACTCTCAGAAACGAGCATGCCCTCTGCCCGCTGCGGTGGCCAGGGACTGCTGCGGGAGAATAACATCCTTGCCCATCTGACTTACCGTCGATGGCCATTTTCTCCCTCAGCTTCTGTTCCAGCCTGCTCTGGTGGTCCTCCAGTTCTAGCTCTTGGGCTCTGAGTACGATGAAAAGCACGTTAAAGCATAAGCTGGCATCAGGATCAAAAGGGATGTAGCTAGAACTCACAGCTCTGCCTTGCATTTCACAGCTACTGCTGCCCATGCTATTCTAATTTTAAACATACACTATAATTTATTTAAAATTGATGATGATAACATATCAGAGTTAGCCAAATTTTTCAAAAATTGATTAAAAAAAATCTAACCTGTCAGACATCCAAAGAGTTTTAGAACTGCAAGGCAGTAATCCTCTGTGATTGAAAAACTGGATCTTGGGTCTTCTGTGTTTTTTCTTTTTAAAAATGACTTGTTTTATACCTCTTTCATGGTTAGTACTGCTGCTCTATTACTATGAAGCTGTTTCTTTCTTAGCATTATCTCTGCTCTATAAAAAGAATTTTTCTCTCACAAAACTAGCATTTAAGAGTATTGTGTGGCTGTTATTAACCTAAAATAATATGGAAAATAGGTGACATAATATCCTCGCTCATTTATTACTACCATCCCCACTACTACTATTACTACTAGTTTCACTACTGTCATTTCTACTAGAGATATTTACATATACATAGTAATATTATTACAGCCAAGAGTATGTATATTTTGTATATTCAGCATTTTTTCCTCACAGTCAGTCAAGGCTAAAAGCTTTGCCTGTGCCAGCATCCCCACAGCAATACCGGAAGTACCAATACTACCTTTTGCATTATGTATCAGCTGAACCTCCCTCACACATTGCAACATTTAAGGCTTTTGTGCAGCTAAGCTTTGTTGGTTGTACCAAAAACGTGACTCTGAACAGGACTGAACACTCCCACAAATGAAGCATCCTGCTAGGCCCTCTGCACCGGAGTGACTCCTCAGGCAGTGGAACTAACACTCGTGAATACATACAGAAAACAGTATTTTTCCAAAACAGCCCTGTATTGATAAAAGCAGCCTGGTTTTGCTCTTTCGACTCTCCTTTTCAGGCAGCCTTAGCAGGCAGCATTGCTGCCCCAAAGCCCAAGGACAATCCGAGGGGAAAGGACAGATTTGTCCCCCAGTAGCATGAGCACCGGCTGGGAAAAATCAGCAGATTTCCTAGCGGTTGGCAGTTCCTCCGCATGCAGCACAGGGCAGTTCGCTGTGCAACACAGGAACGACAAATGACCACGGATGGCCTGTGCCAGGGTGAAATCCTGGACCACTGGAGCTCCCGTCGCCTTCCCACACAGCCACAGAAATGGTGCGTGTGGAGAAAACAGCTGGCAGTCACCTACACTTGTCTTTTGAGCACGTTTCCAAGGAGGTGAGGTGAGGGAGCTACAGCCAGTATTGTTCCCATCAGCTGCAAACAGTGGCATCTGAGACAGTTTTTATTTGCTTGATGTATCAATTGTATCATCTCTGTAGGGAATTCCTAGATCTTTTCTCCAATAAAAACTGAAATAAACTGTCAGGCTATTTTTCTTCCACAGAAGAAAACGCTCAACCGTTCATTAGACCACGTTAGGGAAAGGCAGAGCATCCATAAGCAATAGTGTTTCATAGTATCTTACAGGATTGAAGTAGTTGAACCACTGTGAAAGGGAAGGACAAGGAAGGGTCAACTGAAAATCCATGTTCAGAATAGTTTGTAGGTATTTTACTCCAGGACGCAGCAAGGTGAAAAGGAGAAGTGTGGGTTCTCTGTGTGGTGGTACGCTCTGCACCACAAAGTGGCAACTTCGCTCAGTGACGGGAACTACATGTATCAGGAGGAAAATCTCATCACTTTAGATCTAATGCAAGTACATTTTTCCCCTCTCCCCTCCACATCTTTACTGCTAATGCTACTACTCCTTGCCCTTACTTACATAATCAAGAGCTCAGACTCATAACGCATTAATTTATTCTTCTCCAGGACCAGCTCAAACCATTCATGCAGCATCTGAGTTTCATCCTGTGTGCCTGAATCTGAATCTGTAAAATATAAGAGGTAAGCGTGCATTATTGGGTTTCCTCCCTATGCTCTTGCTACTTTAGCTCACTTCAAATGATCTTCCTTTGTAAGGCCAGGTGAGCCGTATGTAGATTTCGTTGCTCTACGTAACTTATATCAATATTGTCCTGTATAACATTCCTGTCTACTTTGGGTTGAGTGCTGTAGTTTATTGTAGTTAAAGATGTATTAGATTTTAAGCTGGGGAAAAGAATATCCCCCCCCCACCACCACCACCTTAAAAGCACTTTTGTTTCGGAAGTTAGCAGGTCTCTTCCCCCCTCCCCCCCTTCATATAGTTCTCTAGTCTTTTTTTAAAGGGCGCTCTTACTTTCTCTTAGTTCTGCCTTTGATAACACAGTTTCTTTGTTGCTACTGGGCTCCAGCAGCTGAATTATATATATAAATGGCTATGCCATTAACACAGTCAGACTTCAAGATGTACAGGCTGGCAAGTATCAGCTTAGTCCCTTCTCCCAGTGGGCACCACACGCACAATCAAATCCCCTGCAAATTCCCATTCATTTGCCAACTGGCCTTTAAATCTGCATCTGCTTTGATTGACTGGAAAGGCTGTGGCACGGGAAGATCTATTATCATTGGGTTTTTTGTAGCACCAGGAAGCGAGGGCATCACTGTGGTAGGCGCTATACAGACACGTAACAAAAGGTGGCTGCTCTCCCAAAGAGCTCGCAGCCTGACTCCACTTTGTTGGGGAGGAGGAGAGATTCCTCTTTTCCCAGGCAAGAGCCTTCACTGCTCCTAAAATGCAGCCCATATAGAAATCTTTGGCCATTACGAACCCCTGGGTTTTTTCAAGTGACAAGTCAGAGCAGATTACAGGACTTCTGCTCTTTTGCCTTTCTCAAAGCATCACCATTTGCTTTCGTTCCCCAGTGCTCATGGAGAGCTATGGCAATAGTGATGGCACTGGAAACACACCTCCCAAAGTGTTTGCTGCACCCATCCTCAGTTTGTTGTCACAAAATAGTGATAACTTGCAGACATCTTATTCTACTCCAGTTTTATGCAAATTCTGGGGACAGTCACAGTGTCCAGCCATTCTTAATACTCTTTTCTAATAACAGAACTCCTTTAGTCCAGTTTGCTACCTGCACCCAGCAGCTGCGTGCAAGCAACGCTGCTGTGTCGCGGCAGCTCTCAGTCAGGAGACAGGAGCTTTCCTCCTGTAGTTCAGGAGAAATACACCTACAGTACCTTCAGCGGGTCGACTGCTTCACAGCCATACAGCCAGAAACAAGGTGACACACTGGCCCCTTCAGAAGCATAAAACCAACAACCATCCAGTGCTCCTACCTTGGTGAGCGGTAGTTGCCCACTGCACCCACACTGCTGCCTTGCGCGGAAAGCAGGGACAGCGGTACATGGGACAAAACCAACGAGGCGCCACTAGCAGACAAAAGCATACAGCTCTCTTCCTTGATCGTTACATCATGCTACCAGGTGACTAAACAAAAAATCTCCGTAAATGAGTTGGTCTATTTTCTCTAGTGGCTTGGATGGAAACTGGTGTGATTTCTTCYGCTTTACCAGGCCTACACCTTTATTTCAGATGACTGAGAGTTCTGAAACTTGAAGAGAGAGCCAGCAGTCCTGGACAACTCAGCCCTGCCTCAGATGCCTTTTTGTAGTCATTTTGAAATGAACTTTGTCCACGGCTCCCAGGAATTTTGCTCTTGTCTCTATGGCTTCGGCCATTCCTCGCTTTAATGTCAAAGTCAGGATTTGGACTCCACTCAGGGACAGTAGCTTATAGCCTGTCTCCTTCAGTGATCTCACCCAAGCAGTCCTTTAACACTCCTCCAAAACAGGAGGGAAATTCTGTCCGATATTTGCGATCCCCGACCCGTCTGCGTGCATTCATTAGACACTGCCAGTCGAGAAAGGCCAGGTTAGCTGGCGGCAGTGCAGGAAGGAGTGCCTGCGGACCCCGCACCGAGGAGAGGACTAGGCTGGCGCGGGGAAGCCTCTGCAACCTCCAGTCAGGGTTCAAACCCAGCCTGGCATTACTGTGAGACAAAGNGGAAGAGAAGAAAAAAAGTGGTCCAATTTCTGCCCAAATTCATTAAAACTTTGCAGTAATTGATGTGCTTCTATGGGATGTTCCAGTTTAGCAAACGGTGACAAAAAATTTTCCATCAGAGTGACCATCAGCAGTGCTCACTGGGACGCGGCAACGGTCACTTCTCACAGATTCAATGCAGGGATGCAGCATTAGTATTCAGAGCCTTCGGGCTTCATATGCCACCATCAGAAGTTAAAAACAAAATTTGATTTTATCTTACTGACAACAAAAACATTGCTATTGCAGGTAGGCATATGTTCTGCACATGCACAGAGGATTGCTATTCCCTGTGTTCGCTGCTTTCTTGATTAGGTGAAAATATTCCTTTTTTAACATTTCCTCTTTACACTTTGAAATCTCTCCATCTCTAATTAAAGACAGTGTATTGTCGTTTGATTGAGGTAAGCAAACAGTAACGCACTTTGCAAAAATGTCACTCATTTTAGCAAAACTCTCAGTGGAAGCTGAAATAAAAATAGCCTTTCTTTTTCTTTTTTTTTTTCTTTTTCCATACCACAGAATTCCCCCCTAGTGTCCCTAGGGGCATTTTTTAAACGATTGTTATTATTAATAATGTTAATAGTTATTTAAGTCTGATGGAGTGCTTTATGCCTTCCAAGGGCAGAACAAGGCAATGAAGTCTTTTGCATACTGTGGTAAGGCAGATCTTTTTAAAGGTTAAATGGATAACAATTCCTAAGTTTGTTTTGTGAGCCAGGTTGGCTTTTTGTTACAGCATTGCTTAAGCAAAACTTACCTTCTGTTTTATCCAAGTCTCTTTAGTTTAGATCCCATTTGAAAGTCAGCTATTCTTCTAATTATGTGCATATGTATTTCTATATACACCACTTCTGAGAGAATAGCAGATTGTAAAGGAGTATTTACTGAATACCGTTCTCAAAACCTCAACCTCCCATTCTGCAGAATAATACTGCACTATCCCCACTTACAGCAGTGACACAGTAAAGGGGGATTTTTGTGAGTTTGCTCCCTTTTAGGAATGGCTAACCCTCATATTCCTCACTGAYAGAAATTTTCAGCTGACCTCTTTTGATTCTATTGGAAATTCTAAACGATAAGAATCACTGAAATATGAAATCAAAAGCTAACTGCAATATGTGCAGATATTTCCTCCTCTTCCAAAACAGAGGGATTTCTTATGTTCTCTCAATACAGATTTTCTTCTTTACCATCATAATTTGTTTAGTCAACTGATCAGTTATGCTAATTTCAGTGGAAAATGTGTTTTTAAAATCTTTATTTTTGTATTTTCTTGTAAGCAGAAAATCTCTATAAGCCTCCACAAATGTCAATGGAAAACAAAACTGTGGTACATTAATGATTTATTATTTGGTATTTAGAACCAGAATAAAGGGAATAAGGGGCATGAAAAATTATTCATAGGACTGATATTATTATTATTATTATTTTTTTAATGCACGAATTGTTGTCACTACAATTAGAAGATCATCAAAGCCTCATTTTGCTCATCAGTCTTCATGGCAGTTGCTTCACACCCACGCATGTTCTCTTCTAATTCAGTTCAGGAGCTAATGAATAACTCCCACTAACAAAGGAGCCATTCATTCTCTGCTTACATAATTATGAGAGGAGAGTTGCGTAAATGTCACTGAAGACTAGTGTTTGCAGGTCTGCCTCTAAATTTGGTTATTCACAACCTTTGCAGCTCAATATTATTGCTGAACTGTGATCGTTTTCTAATTACCTTAATAATACCTATTAAATCACTTGAATTACATAAGCACAGACCTCCTTAAATACAACTTAACCTAATAAGCACTGGTCATTCATTAAACAATAATGGCCATTATTTTTAAAAAGGTTGAATGGAATATTAAGCTCACTGATTCCTGCATCATTACACACATGTTGTTACAAGCAACAAAGCACTCGCATTTTGATGGCTGCTTTGGGAAACTTGGGGCTTCATGCTTTCTCACCATATGTTATTGAGCCACAGTAACGTCCCACATTTCAGTGTCTGTCCTATTTGTAACTGGCCACCTACACATAAACAATCAACAGGAGAAAAAATAGTACTTTCACCTTAATGAGGGCAATTCAATTACTAAGGATGGGAAGAGAATGAGAAGCATCAATCTCTTGGCAGACAGCCTTCTTTAGGAAATGCGATTGTCAAAACAGCAAAAACAAGAGGTGGCTGTAGGCCATTTATCCTGCTACTCTGCATCTATCCCAAGAGTTAGCAGTCTCTTGACCCTCCACATTTTTGACATCTAAAAAAAACCCACATCCTTTTGCAGATCAGCAGTAACGAAAAAAAGCCAACACTCCAAATCCTCAAAGTCTCTTAAGGAGACTTTCTTAAAGATGGTAAAGTAGGTGCCATTTGATAACTTGCTATGTTTTCATTTGAGAAAAAAAATTGATGTTAGTCTTTTAAATAACATTTGAAATAAGTTAGTGCTGTTAAAAAAAGCAGTTAAAAATAAAAAAAATAGGAGAAACATACAAGTTCTTATTGTTTTTAATTTGGACAAACACTGTTGTCAAAGTGGTTAGTTCAGCATTAGAATTGTGGCAATAACTGGTCAAAAAAAAATGGTATTTTAAAAAACCAGCATGTAGTGACTTTGCCAGGTTACCTAGCTAAGATAACGGTATTGGGTGCCAAAACACGTCTAGGTTTTCAGCATTGCATAACTGTCCGACATGAAAGCAGGAGGCTTTGCTGCTCTCCGGCGGGAACTCGCCCTTCGCCACCCGCCTGGCCCTGTGCGGACCCCGCGGCGGCACCAGCCGGGCCACGCTGTACTCCCGGCCCCGCGGGACACAGGCTCAGGCGAGCGGAAATCTAGCCTCCGCCTGGGGCCAGAGCGGCACCCCGGTCATCCCCTACCCCTAAGGGCGAAGCTGGGCCGGTGGCGTCCGCGTGGCTACACGCTGCTGTTGCTACAGCTTGGCCACTGGCTGCAATCACATTAATGACATTTCACACGCAGGGAGAAGTCATTAAGGACTCTGTTACTAGGCACGGGTGCCTGGCTTGCTAACTGAGTTACGGCACCTAGAAACGTCGCTGGTTCCCTGTAGAAGATGAAATTAAGCTTGGGATGGGATTTTAAAAAAACTGGGGGAAAAAGTAGATTCAGGTTCAAAACCAAGTCAAATAATTCCAAATCTGTGATAACCAACAGAAATTTATAGCATGCAGCTTAAAGGTGCTTGAGCTATAATTTTGCACTGAAACCTATTTCAATTTCGATTGCCAAAAACCCTCTGCATTTAAAAAGATTAAAACAAAAAAACAGCAACAACAAGCACTCTGCTTCATTTACCTGATTCTCCTCTTAGTTTTCTCTCCAGTTTAACGCCAAAAATCTCTAGAGCTCTTTGCCTTTCCTCCAATTCTTCTAGCTGGCGCTGGATTGCCTGCAAAATTATGATGACATGAAAGCTACAGACATAGCTTAAAATTCAGAGACAAAGGATGGTCTCAGCGGTTAGAGAAACAGCTTGAACAGGTCTCTGAGGATTCATGGGATTTTCAAACTCAGTGAATGTATTAGGCGCCTAAGCAATTTAATAATTCCACTAGGTATCTATCTGTATTTTAATATAGATAAATATCTTAGGTACTAAAAGACCCTCAGTGTTTCAGAGCTTTAGTTCTCCCATTGTAGCATGGAAATGGCAATGTTTCCATACCTCCCAGGGTGAGAAAGGTAAACACACCTTACACATTCAGAGTACACCTTCTGAGATGCTATGAGGGTAAAGCTCATCTAAATACTTAAGATTTACAGCTAAAAAGCTTTGTTAGCCGTTTTGTAGTCCATGGGGCTTTTGTTGTTTATGCTTTTACATCTCACATAAGATTTTGACATAGGAAGGAAAAGGTCTAATAGCTAAAAAGTGACAAATCAGTGGTACTTCAGAAAGGACTTTTACATACGTTGACCCATTCCCTTTAAAACAGACAAAGATTTTCAGAGGTGCCTTATGGATAATGGGTATGAGACACCTTTAAAGATCGGATTGCCAAAACGTAAGCACTCAGCAGTTTTGGTTTCAGGCTACATTAGGGTGTATCAAACCAAACTCTCAGGAACAGCCTAACAAACACAAAAGTTTGAAAAGTTTGGACTTGAATATTATTTCCATAAAGCAGTAAACTCAGGGAAGGCATGTATGCATCTAATTTTAGCTTGAGATCATTTACATCTCTTAGATCAAAACTGTAACATAGCTGTTCTTACTTTGAATTAAATTAGATTATTTTTTTTCTTTCCCATGAGTTTTATTCTGTCATTGATTTAATAGAAAAGGTTAGATATTAGCATTTTAGAAAATCCACTGTGGTTTGAACACAAAATTTGTCTCCTTTCCAGTCCTACATTTTGCAAAAGGAGTTATGTCTACAAAAGCAGGGATTTCAGTTTTAAATCAGAGAAACAACTTGTTAATCTTCCTGGGACACACTTGGATTTGACATATGCAAAAGTGTGACGCCCCACCACATATGTCTGACTGTTTCCAACATTTTGGGTGGATTTCAGCACAGAAGTCAGTGCGCCCCGGTGCGGAGCAAGGGGAGGTGTTAGAGCTCCCATTCGGTACCTCCCGTCCTTGCCAGTCGCTCTCGGGAGACAAACGGGACACTGCAAACTACAGGTCACCTGTGCTTTGTGAAGCCTCTTCAGTTCCTCTTGTTTAATCAATTGCTTTGTCTCCTTCTCCAGCTTCCTTCTCCTTCGAAGACTCCTTTTTGTCTACGAGAGTAAAGAGCGAAAAGAAGGCAATCACGGCACGATTAAGCCATTATACATTTTTGTCAGCCTTTCACAGAGTCCCAGAGCGGTGGCAGGAAGGCACCTCTGCAGAGCGCCTGGGCCAACTCCTGCTCAGAGCAGGGCCGGCTGCAGCGGGTGCTGAGGGCTGCCTCCACGTAGGAATATTTTGATGTGTTTGCCTGCATTGCCTCCAAATTATTGAGAGGTCTTACCGCAAGCCTAAGCGAGCATGAACTGTCTCTCTCAATAAAAGATGACAGGCTCAGAGAGAAGACTACGCACAAGATACCCATGCATACTGCTTCTGCGGACATCACAGCAGCCAGGGAAGAAACGGACACAGGCAGCGGGAGCCACTAGTCTAAGGGAACTTGACACATTTCTGTTGCTGTTGCTGCTAAGTAGTAAAAATTCAGTTTGTAGTGAGCATAATATCCGTGATGGTTAAAATGGGTATCATACATAAAAACAGACTTTCCAAAATCAGTTGGTTCGACCCTGAGCTAATGAGCATTGGCCGCCCAAGGTGCATTTCTGGTGGGGAGCACTTGCTTGAAGGGGCTGCTGAGGGGGAGGCATGCGCTCGCTCCAGCTTGCTGCTGACCCAAGCTAGCTGCGAATGCTTCCGGGCTGTGGTTTTCCCGCTTACGAGGAGGCAGAATATATGAGAATAGTAGACGAGAAGATTAAAAACAAACAAACAAACAAGCCAGGAAGCTGTTAAAACTTTTCCCACCGAGTTTTGCCAGTGAAAGACACTGAGATCGGCAAAACAGCAGACCAGACCAGCACGAGAAGATGCCTCGGGAGGCAGCTGAAAGAAGCAGACAAACTGAGCGGCGGGCGTGCAGCAGGACAGCAGGACGAGCAATGCCGGAGCTGAGGCACCGCACACGCCATCGCAGGGCAGCTTGTCGCTGCCTCAGCCCTGGCCAGTTCTTCTGCCAGCGCCGGCTCCTTCTCGGTCCCCTGTGCCTCTCTGGCCCTGCTGCTCACCCAGCTGTTGCCAGTTGCTTCTATTCAGTTTTCTACTATCCGTATTTTAATTAATTAACCATAGTATTATTTTATTATATATTGTCTTCCCTGTAACACTTCTCCAATTAACAAAAACACTTTGAAATTTGTTTTTTTGAAACTTTTGTTTTTAAGCTTGAGAAGACCTAAATATTGATCGTTGTTTTCTCCCCGCTACCTACAAACAAACAGTATTATGAACAATATACTACTTAAAGCTTGTTATTTGCAGGGTATCACACGAAGTAGCTGAAAGCAGTAAGCGCAGGCATTTAGCACACTCCACCTGCCCTGACCTCGCTGCCCCGAGCCGCAAGCCTTGGAGGCGCGCAGCAGCCGCGTGGCAGTGCCTCCGTGCCGCTTGGCGCGAGACACGCAGGCAGGAGCAGGGGAAGGAAGTGAACTGCAAAAAAACCAGATGTGGCACTAACACTCCCTGCTCTGAAGCCCTGTTCTTCAAAACAAAAACTAAAAACCACCCAAAACACCCTACGGGCATAAAAAAATTGAATGACCATTGCTCCCACATCTCCTGGTAGATTTTCCAAAGCGCAGCATCCTCCCCAGCTCTGCCCCCAAGGGCCCTCTGCAATGACTGCCCGTCCGTCCGTCTGTCCGTCCTCGAGGCTGCGCAGCGCGCGCTCCCCGCACGGGGCGGCCAGGCGCTTCGGCTCCCCGGGCTGCRCAGCCTGGTTTCTGCCCGAAGTCCCACCTCGCTTCTCACCATGCAAAGTGGCCTCCTGCTTTCATTTTTCTTTTTTCCAGAGGCCACAACCTGCAACACCAGCCTGCACTAACGATTCCACGGCTGATGTCCCCGCCACAGGGAAGAGGTAAACACGGACCCAATAAAAGCTTCGTTTCTCCAAACCAGAGATGACCACCAAGACTCAGCGGTGCCTGCAGCCCGCAGCCCCGGCTGGGCGCAGCGAGGGAGCCCGGGGCACGCGCCCTGATGCGCTGCAGCCCTTTCGGCATGCATGGCCTGGGGGCGACTCCGGGGCCCCTGCCCCGGCGCCAGTTACAATAAACACGGCGTTTTGCATGCAATCTGCCTGCAGTGCCTCTCAAATGAAGCTGTATTTCCCCAAGGGAAATCTGCATCTGTTTGGTTTAATTTTTTCAATGGTTTGCTTGTTGGGCTACATATTAAAACCACTTAAGAATGCAGTTTCAAAGTGGTTTCTGTTAAACATGTCTGTTTTTCAAATTAAGACCTTCTCTGTCAACATTGGTGTTACCTGGGGGAATTAAAGATCCTAAGAGAAAAAAGAAATTTTGATGTTCATCTGTCATAAAGAGTTTTAATGTAGTTTTCTATCCATGACAAGTAATCTCTGCCAAGAAAATGTTCTTTGCACTTTGCAAAATTGCTGTGTGTTAATTTTAGATCAAATTCATATGACGAATCTTAAATATAGTCCAGTCAAGGAAATATTTTTTTACTTCAAAGTAAAGGTTACCTTGTGTGTTAATGAAACCTTGGATTCAAATTCATCATCAGAGGAAGAAGAATACTCAGCAGCTTGTCTTCTGACAAGTAGGTGTTCAGGGCCTAAAATGCAAGAACAAAATAGTTGGTGAAGAAGAAAATATTATTCTTTAGGTTGTATAGACACTTTGCACCTGCCTTGAGCTCTAATCAGCAGCACCTAGAGCAATTTGGAAATTTGGACGATTGTGTTAATTAAATTTTTGGTCACTGTCAAGAGCTCTGCCTGTTTATATTTGATTTTTTTTAGGCACTATGTACAAATCAATTAAATCCTTAAGCTCCATGTATGCAACATGCTGTTCTGAATGCATTCAACATTCATTAAAATGCATATCTGAAGTTAGCCATATTACCTAAATGATTGTATAAGGCTCACTATACAGTGTAATTGAATGCAAAAAGTCTGAGCCAGCTCTTAAACAAATTACTCTTATGTGGCTTGTAGCATCTGGCACCCATTTTTACTACATGACATCTGCTCAGTGTAAAATAGTTGGCGTCAGAATGTCTGGTCATATAAAAAAATCACAAATGTAATCAGAAGCAAATGGACTAAGAGAACAAGGTTTTATCACACAGCCTCATGCAACATAAATATTTCATTAATTATGTCTAAACAAACGTCACTTATTTTTCTGCTTTAGCAATATTATCACATCATTGAACTGTTGATTAAAATGCCATAATAAGTCAGAAAAATCCATACATCACAACAATGCACTCCATAAGGAAAACTCAAAAGCTGTCTTTGGAAGAAGCATGTTTTCAGAATTATAAATTAAATTACATTTAATTGCAGCAATTTTATCATGCCTGTTTTCCCAACATCTTGTTTCAACTGGGTGTAAATATTTGAATTTCTTCTTAATTTGTCTAATTCATAGCCTCATTCTCTTTATTTAAGAAAATAAAACTGCTCTTGGAACATCTGTCTCTACACTTCAACCTGCTACAGCGTTAATGATTAACATCTGGGCAGCATCTCAGAAACGTACATTTTTTAAAGCTATCAGTGCCACTTTTCTTAGTATCTGCTAGGTAACAGTTGGTTTTCTGTATGCAAGTTGTATGCAGATTAAAATCCCTTCCTACTGTCTCAGTGTAAATGTTTCTTCATTCTTTCAGGATCCCAATCCTGAAATAGGATTTCTGTCTCAAACCATAATTTAAAATCAGGATCCACAAAACATTCAGTGAAAGCAAATCCAAGTATTCTGATTTTTCTTATCTCTCTCTATTTTAGAAGCACCRGGTCCTTGTTCTCCCCAAAGCTGCAAGCTCAGAGGGCCCAGCAGAGCAGAAGGCTCCTGCACCTCTCCCGCGGGGCAGACCCTCGGCAGCAAAGTCAGGCCCTGCTAGCGAGGGGGGTGAGCAGCGGTGGCATTGGCAGAGGTGGTCCCAGGCACCCCAGGCCATGCCCTGGCACCGACAGGCATCCTGCCTGCCCACCCCAGCACCCGCCAGGGACTCCTCCGCTGTGTTGCGGCTGCTGGAGGTGCCGCGAGCAGCTGCCGTGGGGCCGGCAGCTGCAAGCACATGCAGGTCCCCACCAGTGCCACAGGTGGAGGAAGTCCTGGGGGGCTCACAGCCGCTTTCATTTGAGGACTGGACTCATCCACCTCGTCCCCCCTGCACACCCAAACCTGCGCAGTAGCTACGCTGCAGCCCCGCTGCCAGGGAAATCCAGGCCCCCTGTACGCGGGCAGTAAGCCTTGCGGGATGCCCCGGGAGGGCCGCAGCACAATCAATTACACGCTCCCTTTCTTCTCTCGGCCACAGGAATAAACGATTGCTTCCCCACGTCCCCCTCTTTGAGCAATATCAATAATTTAAGAAGTGTTACAAGGTCTAGAGGAAAGGCAGCCTGCTGTAGCACAGGAGCACCTGCCTCCTTCTCCGGGGCTGCGACTCGGGGGCTGTTTGCCTTTCCGCAACGGAGGGAAGGTCACTGACATCTCACGAGCATGAGGAAGTCGATGACTTTGCACGAACTGGATTCACAACATCCACAGTCCTCACGACGCCTGTCTGCTAGGGAGTGCCAGATATTTGCATCTTACTCCACTGAGAAAAGCCATTTAGATAGTTCAAAACCAGCTCAGCCACTCCTGCGGGACAGCCGCTCTCTGACTGTGACCAGCAACGTCCTTCAGAGGGTCGTCTTCACCTGCAAAGACCATGCGTGCGATGGCGCTAGCTGTGTGTACTGGCAGTTACTTAGGGTTTCTATCACACCTGCATAGAGATTTCACAGCACATACTGCTGAAATCTTTACTACTCCTTTCTGACTTTTCCACCTTACAGTAGCTACTAGCGGCCTGGGTGAGAGCCCTTCCCAGAATACCTGATTTACAGCCACCAACTCACAGGGAAGTGAGCAGTAATCCATGTTATTGAGTATCAAAGTATCACACGGTAAGTTTCTAAGTACAAAGTTGTAGGAAACATGCAATTCGTTACATTGGGACCTGGAGTCCTCATGCACATATGTCAAAAGATGCAAGATAAATGACATCTATATAATTAAAATTTCTTCCTATGGCCAGTTCCTTACACCTTGGTTATGTAAGGATGGCTCTCAAAGACACTCTGCTTTAGCCTAAGTGCACTGCCACCGCTCGCTGCCCATGGTAAAACCCTCACTGAATTCAGTGGGAACAACTGGACCAGAGTCAAGCACTTCTGAGAATCCCTCCCTTACTATAGAGGTTGAAGGTACAGTTTTTCCCTAGGAAACTTGAGGTCCTCTGAGCAAATAAGGTGGTGTCACATGAACAGATTAAAAAGGTTGTAGCACCTATTAGACGGGGGCACTACTGATTGTCCTCGAGGTGTATATGGAAAAACACTGCCGCCGTAGCACCGTAGGTGACAGTTCACCTGCGTCTCCTGGAGTAGGCTACGTCACAGCAGTGGCTGCGGTCTCAATACAGAGAAACTGCTGGAACAGGAGCTAAGCACTCTAGTAGCAGTATGCTGTACTAATGCGTTGGCTTCTTCTGTAAGTGTCCAAGATTGCATATGTTTTAAGGTTGTTGAAGCTAATTATGGACACTTTAGTGTTTCACAAAAGAGAGGCGAAACTACACCTATCTCCCAGGGCACTGTTCTGCTGGTCCTGGTGTCACGAACCCGGACAGGAGTTTGCACGGGGCAGGAGATGAGAAGAAAGGGAGCAGGAAATAAGCATGGGCTTGGCTATTTGGCTTCATATTTCTGCATCTCCACAGATTTCTTATGTGGTCTTAGGTATGTAATTTTATCTTCCCGTGTCTCAGTTCCTGTTCTAAAATATAAAATCACTGGGATAACTGTGTCCTAGTGGACAAGAATATTGCAAACGCAAAGACTTTCTACAGTGCAAAGATGTAGTAATGGGAACCATGTATGAATCTAAAATGTCAGCAAGTAATCCCTTTTTTAATCTGAAACTGTGCAAAATCCAGCAAACAGGGTTCATAACATGTCTTAGTTTCTTATCAGCTGAACTGGTAGTTCTGCTTAATTAAATGAGCCATGTAAACAAAATATAGTCATAACTCCCACTTGCCTCAAAAGGCCCTGAACCTACTGCCTGACAGTTAAGAGCCTGAGAACCATTACGAGCAGTAACATCTTCTGCCATTATACAAAGAGTGGGTTTAAGTATTATAATAATTCTCATCCAATCTAAGTGACTTTTCTAAGAATGTTTTCATGCTTTTCCTGCTCTGTCAGTGAAACAAATATTTCTTCCAGTTCTTCATAACTACCAAGAAGCAAACCCTGAGTCACCAGAATCTGCCAATAAACAATTACCTTCTTGGGCAGATCTTTAGTAGGTCTGTCTGCAAGTTAAAGTAAACTAAATCCTGGATCTACATTTGCGTCTCATTAAAAACATATCCAACAACTGGTTACCACATATACACATCAGTACAAGAAAAGAAACACTCAGCTGACTGCAACTTTCTCATACAAACTTGCTTAGTTCTCTTTCCACTGTTTTTTTTTCTTGTGGTATTAATAATTTTTGGTACCTAAAAATGACCTTATGACTAACAAAACACTTTGCTTTGGTATTTTTCTTTGCTTTTTTTTTTTTTTTTTTTGATTTTTTGAATTTCAAAAAAGCAAGTTGGCTTAAGATAGGGTCAGTTAGCCATCTGATTATCAGTTATACATAAATTTCTTTTTTTAACTTCAGGTTGGAACACAAGGAAAGAATCTAAGAGCAAAAGCCTTAAAGATATTTGAGCAGTAAATCAAAAAACTTGCATTGCACCTAGAAACTTAAGTGTGGCTATCTGGTGGCACATATATATTCTACAGGCAAACATAGTTAAGAGATTTTTTTTTCTTTAAAACAAACAAACAAACAAACACACACACACCAAAGCCTTACTGAAATCATTGCACGAAGCCCCATTACTTCAGTGAGGATTGTCCTAGGTCCCGTGCAGGTAGTCTTGGCAGGCAGATCTCTACACAGCCCCAAATTTCCAAGTATCTCTGAGGAACAGCTCTCATAAAACAGAGCACAGTGTTAGCCAGAAATTTTTTAGACCAGGCCTGAATATAAGGACCTATGTTGATCCATACCGAAGGTGGAACTTAAACTGAAGGCTTGAGTGACGGGTGATCTGCTGTGAGTAATTAGGACCTCTGTTTCAGCACGCTGAGCTTTAGCTGGGGGCTGAACACCAGAACGTAAAAGTAGCCACGCAGGGTCAGACTGAAGGTCCCTCCAGCCTCATGTCCTGCCTCCAGCAGCAGGCGTCTAAGGGGCATTAGTCACACTGGGCCATCACACGTCATTCCTCCCTTTAATGTTCTCCCGGCCTCCAAGCATTTTCAGCTCAGGAACTTCCTAAACTGCATGTGGTTTCTAAGCATTTATCTAATCCTCAGTGGATTTCTCTTCCACGAACTTTCCCAGTCTCATCCGGATCCCACATAATCCCACGTTTATCATCCACATCATTCTTTAGCTCCACAAGCCAACTGCCCTCTGAGGGAGGAGGGAGGAATCACCTGGATAACATAAGACCAACCGTCCTCGCACAGAACAAGAGCATCTGGCCCCAAATAGGGTAGAAAAGCTCTACTGGAGCCAGGAGGAAGATGAGCACAGATTCCCATTAAATTGATTTCTGCAAGATGCTGGGAGTCTTAAAAAAAAAAAAAAAAAAAAAAAATTCCTTGCATGGCAGAGGAATGCAGCACATGATTATGTTACCCTCTTTTCCATAAATTTTTAAATGTAAATAAAGCATAGCAGTACTCAAACCTAACAGAAATGTTTTCCATTTTACTAGGAATACAACATATCATTTGTTGTAATACATTTAATTAAAAGCAAGTCGTCTTTGCTTAGTTGATGGGTAATGAATTGGTGTAGACTCAAAAAAAGTGTCCCATCTGAGTCCATACTGTGAGAAGTGTGAACACTAGCAACTCTCTTTCACTTCAGTGCAGTCCTTAACATCCTCTAAACTGATGGGGACTCCTAGTTTTCTGAGCTGTTATAAAAAGGATGCTCCAAAAGTCTGATCCAAAATTTCAGAAATGAGTGGGAGCTATTCTATTGATTTCAATGGCCTTCAGATCGAGTCTCTCATATACAGTGAGGATATTTTCTTCGCTGTATGCAGTACTTCTTAAGCAGAAAGGACACAAAGAGGAGCTGGCAGCTCAACAGAAACATCTCTGTGACTTCATATACTCTCTGCTCCTTGTACATGCATTATTTTACACAGAGATTGTTATTTTAATGCTGCAGTTTGGGTTACAATTTAATAAGGTAAGCCACAATGGGTACGCCAATAAAATTCAATAGCTTATTGAGTTAAATATCTGTGACTTTGTATAGTGGGGCGATGGAAAGATGGATTAGGTAGAAAGACAGGTGGGTGTAATTCTCATACCTCATATTTCATACCTGGAACTTTGCTGCACTTAATTCTTTCCAAGCCCATGCTCAGATTACTCAGATTGCTCTTTGCCTGACATCAATATTTCTTAGCCTTGTTTGCAATTTTAATATTAATCTTGCTTTTGCAAACAAACATGAAAATTGATGCCTTTTAATCATTGCTCAAAGTAATAAACTCACAAATAGGTCAGAGTAGGTTAATAAGGTACTTTCTCCTCTCAGAATAAAAGAACAAGGGGATATTAAAGACACCACACAGACTCTGCAAGTATGTCTGCAGTCCGATCCCTATGACAGCATACAGAGATGAAGAAACACCTGCTGAGAAAGCAGATGCACAGAGCAAAGCCTTTTGTTATTGTAGCTATATTGCTCCAGTACCTCAGCTTGCTAACTTAAAGGATAGCTAATACAGTTCACACTGCACTGAAGTTTTCAGTGCTAGTCCTTGCACTTGCCTGCTTTGCTCCTCCTTTACCAATACACTCAATGTCACAGCAGCAACCATTCCTGTTGTTAAGTCTTCCTATGTATAGGATAACTATAAATTAAACATACAATACAACAGAAATGGATTTGAATGATAACACATATGTCCTTTAAATATTAAATGCTATTACCTGAAGTAAATAATCCTACTCAGGTCCTCACCTGTGGAAGGGTAATTTAGCCTGTCTTCTGGAGAACGGTCCTTAGCAAAAGGCAGAGATGACATGAAGGAACTCCTTTCTCTTTCATTGACTTTACTTCCCAAACTTTCAAAGAACATGCCAAGACTATTCTTCTGTGCAGAATCATCCAGGGTGTCTTTGGAGGGGTTGTTCTTGGGTTCTGGGGGTGAAACAAGGAGGTACTTTTCATTACAAATAAAAAGGTCATCCATAGGAGCCCTTGGAGGAGTCTCTTTAAAAGTAAACTTTTCTAGAAGTCCTGGGACATCCTCCATCCTAGTAGTGCAAGATGATTTCTGAGGTTTACTAGCCATCATGAAAGGCATGGTATGAGGACTGTAGACTGGAAAGGTTGCCTCCTGGGTGTCATCCCTTGGAGATATCTCTTCAGAGACAACAGAAGAATGAAATGGATTTAGGCTCCCATTTCCTAAATATTCTCCTGCCTGCTCCCCTACTTTAAGCTCCTGTGACTGCATGCTATTAGCTCTATCACTGTTCGTCTGGCTTAGGGAATGGCCAAGAGTATTAGGGAAGTTGAAGAAAGCTTGTTCTGGCAAGGCTTTGGCTTTGCTGTCTGAGTTCTGCTTTAGCCCTTCTGGGGGCGAGGTCAGGGGCTCCAAAATGGACCTCCTTATGGCACTGGCAATCAGCCTCAGCGGCGATCTAGGTTGGCTGGTCACACGTTCTTTGGCAGCTGCATCCGGGCTCTCCCGAGCACCTTTTGTGTCACCTGGCAAAGCCAGCAGCAGAGCACTGTTTGCAAGTAAAAGAGGCATGGGACAACTAGGTGGTTTGAACAAATCTTTTCTCCTGGCAGCGTCCTTCTCCTCTGAGATCCCCATCACTCTTCTGTGTTGATACTCTGGACTGGCTGCACCTAAGTCTGCCCCATTTGAATCATGTAACGTGGGTTGCTGTTCTGTGCAAAGCGTCAGCCTCCTAGTTATCCTCCTTTTTGCCTCCTTTAATTCTTGCTCATGTTTTTCTTTTGGGTGCCTTGTATTTTTCTCATGTTTTTCTTCCAAATCTGCAGATGACAGCACTTTTGTCTTCCTATTAAAATCTTCTGGTTCAGAGGCATATTCCTGTTTTCTTTCATTCCAGCCCTGGGCTGTGTGTTTCCCAGTGTCACCATCTGTATCTTCAGGCTCAGAAAAATCAGCAGCCAGTGTCCCATTCCCAGGAGGTGTCAATGAAGAACATCTCACACTGCCCTGAAATGGACAATGAGGCACTGAGAGACTGATATCTTCAGGCATCTCTTCGGCTTTTTCTCTTCTTTGAAATACTGGGCTGTAGGGCTTGAAATGTCCTCTTGTAACTTCTGGAGGTTTCTTGTAAGAAGTCAACTGTCAAGTGTATGGAAAAGTGATGATTTTAGTGGTAGAAAATATAGTTCACTATATCTTTCATTTTATAGAATGTTTTAATCTTAATTTCAATCTTAACATAACACTGATATACACAATATTTATTTTATATATAATATGTACACACATACATAGGTAAATGATAATGCAATAAGAAGGAAAGCTTTTCTCCCTAAAGAGCTAATATTTCTGTAGGAGGGGAGATTTAATGCTACTGGAAATTCAGCAGTCTAAAAAATGTAATTCATGCTAAGAGCCTGTCATATCTTTATGAATTGCCTTTAGCATTTTCCTTGGAAAGAAACAGTTCTCTCTACAGGAAAATAAACAAAAGTAGATCTATTCTCTTCTCCTGTGTGCACTTCAGTTGCATCATGTTAGAGTTTACAGCAAGCACAAGAGGCCATAATCCATCATCTCCAATTGCTTTTATAGTATTGCCTGCCTACATAGTGCAGGTAGGAATGACTAAAGTCACCCAGAAATGGGTAAAATGCAAGGTGGTAGTTTTAAACAATCAGTTCAGTTAGCTTGGCCTTGTAAGTTATTTTCTGATGAAGATTTAAATTCATTCTTCTAGCCACTGAAATCTTCAGCAAAGACAGCAACAAGGATAAATGTCCACATTATCTAGTTAGCAGACCAAAAGCCAGAGGGTTTTTTCTTTCTTAAAAGCAAGGAATTTTGTCCTCAATGCTATATAATCATGGATAGTTAGAAGATTTAATTCTTGTTGCCACTTACGTCCCAGATTCCCAAATGCACATGGGTGAAGTCATTAATCGGTCTGACTTCCCATATTCGAGATGCATAGGAAGTAGGGTAGTAACAATTACTCCTTGTTTCACAGTTGTGTTTGACGACTAAAATTAATATTGGCCAGGATCTCAGATAAGAACACGAGAAGCGCCAATACACAAACAAACAAACACTATCTTAATCCTCTCTCTTTAGACTAAGAAAAAGGCCATTAGGCGCTGCTCGCAGAGTGGAAGCTGCAACATGGAGAACAATCTTCCCTTCTGCGCAGCACGAGCATGCAGCATTGCACCGCGCTGCTCTCACGGGACCGCAGCTTCCTGGCCCCATTGTCCTGGACCGGATTTTGAACCAGTACCGTAGACATGGAAGACCTGATTTTTTATAATGCAGACCCTGAGGTCAAGCAATTTTCATCATGTTTAACCTGAGGGCGAGGACAACAGCCAAGGACCTGGGCTGGTCCCTGCTCTGCCTGGCTCTGAGTCAGAGGGACAAACCTCCCCCCGCTCAGGACTGTCAGCCACAACTCTTGCCTGCAGCGCGGCACTTACAGCAGGCCCACCCTTCCTCATANTAACGAAACATGATTTAGAGTCTGACTCTTCACACACACCACCATAAACTTCCCACTAAGGGCATGTATCACACCTATACGCTTTTGGTAAAATGGTAGTTCATGCGTCTGATTTCATTTCACTTAGAAGCTTGCAAAACTCTATTGTGTTATAAAAAAAAAAAAAAAAAAAAAGCAAACAACAACAACAACAAAAAAAACAGAAAATACAAAGGCAAACAAAAATCCTGAAGGAAGCTGAAGGTGCTCCTGATCTGTGGGAGATTTCGAGTCAAGGGCCTGCTCCAAATTATATAGGAAAATAAGTCCTCTGCCCTCTGGATGCAAGTGCTAAATATGAGACACCAACATCTATGGGCCATAATGGCCTAAAACCCCCCAGTGCCCTGTGCCCACGTTTTCTACAGCCGGTGCTGTGCAGCTCTTGACTTAACCCGGCTTGCCGAATCACTCCCCAAGGCCCATGGGAGCTGGCTACCGTGAGGAACAAAGCTACTTGAAAGAGTGGAGGATGCTCAGACGACCTGCTGAGAGCAGGCAGGTACCAATAACTGCTACATTTGTTTGGCTCTACACGGTTTTCCTTCATACCTGCATTTGGGAGTGATCCTCTCCGAGAGCACTTTGACAGCCAGCTGAGCTATCCTTCGAAAGCAGCCCATTTTTCTTGCTAGACAGTAGAGGGAAATCTGCCAAAGAGACAAATTTTACCATTGCATTCATATTATTTTTGCCTCAAGTAAAGTTTGCAGTTAACAAATGAGAGCAAAAAAAAGTCATCTGGCTACAGCTTTATCCTGAAGAGCTCAACTAAAATAATGGAGCTTATATCCTCATTCGCATGTGCGTGCACATTATACAAAATACATGTTGACATTTTCAGAGGTGAGCCTGAATTTCTTTCTTTTTTTTGGCTGAATGAAGTGAAGCAGCTTTAGAGTTTCAGGAAGCTATCTGAAAACTCAGCCCTCTTTTGATCTCTGAAAGCACCTTAAAAACAGAGGCAGTCAAAATAACAAGCTACTTTTGAAGCTTTGGTTACTTCTGAGAAATGAAGAAAAACAGACAACTCATGCAAACGTTGCCCACCAGAATGAGAAAGAAGTGAGAAATATAACTGTCTATGGGCAGTAAGGCCAGAATTAATCTTACAGCCTCCGTTATAAGCCAGGCTAATGAATAGCAGGCTGGGGGCTCTTCTACAATCAAGCAAGTTAATTAATTGCTAAAGGCCTTGAACCAAAACTAGTACAGACAAACTTAGACATGCTGCAAGAAAGAGTAGGTAGGTAACTTGCACCTGAACGGAGTCAGCAGAGCTGGCTAATATTTGCGTGCCTGTGAAACTAACAGAATAAATCATCTCTGAACAAAGCAAAAATATTCCTGAGCCAAGATATTACCATGCCAAGCYTTAATGTGGCAAGTATATTTACAGCTGAATTATTAACTCTAAAACACAATTATTAATTCTAAAACCTCAAAAGATTCACAATGCAAACTCCAGTTCTTCTATATGGAGATTAAAAGCTATGTAAGAGCAAAAGCCACACATCAGAGACAGAGCACATGAGGGTGCTGGGAACCAGGAAAATGACCTACAGTTCTTGCAGGTGGACTTCAGAAAAGAGAAGGAAAAGAGGCCAAGTTTCCTTTTACCTCAGCATTGCACTTGTTTGTTTCCAATCTCGATGAAACTTGTTAAGTCAAGAACTGAGGAATGTGATGAGCTGGAATTCATCAAGAGATCTCCAGCAGGGACCAGCAAAAAGAGGTTGAACTAAGACACATCCAATTTTTGTTACCCAGGTAAGAGGGATACCACAGTTCTGATCTGCTCCTGTTCTTGCTTTCTAAATATTTTAGCATTAAATTTGCAGCAAACCCCCCCCCAAACAACAAAAAACTTCAAATAATTTCAGATATCACACTGAGAAAGTCTCATAATGGTCCTCTAAGAAAATAGGATCAAACCTGAGATGCTCCATCTTCATTTTCATGGCCTGTCTCTACCCCAATTCTCATTCCCTAACGCGAAAGCAACCCCTCACTCCAGAGCTTCCTTTCCCACTTGCGACATTTCCAAAGCGGCCTGCAGCACCGTGATCTTCMTCCCCGACACACAGAGTGCCCTGCTAACACTGGGGGGCTCTGGCACTGTACAAGTTTCTAAGGTTTACTGTAATTTAAATAATAAATACTTTGTAATTCTTCTTTAGTTGTGATTCATCTGGGGTGTGTAACTCTGTTCCTTGCTGATAAAGATCCTCCTGCAGCTCCTGAAACTGTCCTGACCAGGGCCCTACTCTTGGCTCTGCAAGCAAGACCTCTCCTGGGCGCCAATAGTGAAACCAGGGAGAGAAGCAGCATCCAGGTGAGACCTCTCTATTCCTACATGTAACAGAGGAAATTGGTTTTTTCCTCTGTGCAATTTAGATTTCCTTATAGCGAATTGAGCCACAGGAAAATAAGAGAATCCAGAATTCGAATTAAAAAAAAATACTGTTACCTGTATAAATAAACCAGGTGGTTTTAGTCTGCTCCACTGAAGCACTTTGTTTCCTAACATGGACAAATACTATTGCTCAGCACGCTGAAGGGAAATCCAGCCACTTCAGCGGTGACAACCATAATGCTGGTAAAGGCTTAAATCCCACAGCTTGGGAGTGTATAGGAGAATTGCACACGCCAGTAGGGAAAAACTGCTTCCCACTAAAACCCTCCGGGACATGTGTTAGCTACAAAGACCAGGCCTGCGCATACAACATCAGTTAGTGTAAAGTCACAGTCTGCTGTCTTTCAGAGAGATGCACTGCTTTATTCCCATCAAGACTCTGAACCTGTATTTGCAGCTTCACACATTCAAAACATGATTTTTTTTTCTTAATTCTTTAGGGCATTATCAAAATCTTCCTGGCACAAAAGCTATTTGTGATAACCAACAATTAACAACTTAAAAGTGTAAAATTCTCTATGGCTGAGAGACAGGGGATTAAAGGTTTTGAAGAGTAATATCTTGCTCTAAATCTTGCAGCCAATACAAAAATGACACTGATTTCCTGGCTCTGTATCTAGTGCTAGTTACGAAACATATGTGTTTAGGGAAATAAGTCTGAAAAGGAGACAGATTTTTCTTCAGTGACTGATGATCATATGAATTCTTGTAATCAAATATTAAGTGGATTATATATAGAAACAAAGCCTTACAGAGTTCTTCCCAGAAAGCAAAAAATGCCTTTATCCTGCTCCCAGCATATGCTGACAGTCCTTTGCACCTCATTTTAACAGCATACTTGAGGTTCTGACAAATTCATGTAGTCTATAACTTCCCTCACAAAGACCTTTAGCTCCCTCTGGAGATYTTGGGAGAATTTAATAAAATGAAGGGAAAAATCAATTGGCAAACATTTAACCAAGTAATAAACCTGCTGAGAACAAGCTGAAAATGAGTTGAAATTAAGAGTTACCCCCAAACCTCTCTTCTTTCTTCTGTCACAGCCTGCCTTTCTTTTCCAAACCTGGATCAATTAAGGCAAGATTATAACTTCAAGCTCTGCTGAAACCATGGCACGATGTTTAAACCCATCCTCAAATGGTCTGCAGTGCTCAGAGGCAGTCCTGAGCCTGACGCGCATGCAACAGTGACTTTTTTAAAGGCATCTCCGCCGCTGGCGCTGTGGGTGGCTCGGTGCCCGGGCAGCCCTGTGCGCCCAGCCTGCCTGCGGAGGCACCAGCAGCCATCCCAAGCGACGAGCTGGGGAAGAACAGTCTTAGCGGCCGGCGAGGCTCGCGGCTGGACCCTAAGAGGCAGAGGGCTGGGATGCAGCCCCACTGCAGGGCGTTGGGGTGTCCGCACTGCGTTTCCAAAGCGAAGCCAGCACGGACCAAGTCTGCTCAAATCAATCCATTACTGCTACAGTCCCACAGGCAGGGACCGGCCAGCCTGAATTAAGTGAAACTGTTAGAGCAGCAGAACTAGTAATACTCTTTTTCACCAGCTTGTCGCTTGGGATAGCAATTAGTATCCTTTCCCCTTTCAGTAAAAAAACAAAACAAAACAAAAAAAAACCCCACAGGTGAAAAAGAGGTGTTAGAGCACATTTAAATTGGCACCTCCAGGAAAATTTCTAACACGATGCTCAAAATCTTTTATCTATTGCTGAACCTCATCAAAAGCAATCAGTGATGAAGGAGGAAAAGAAGTTAAATGAAACCTGATGGGTTTCTGCCCATTTGACCAGGAATAAGAGAAACGCTCAGCACCCAGTGGTCCCTCCTGCAGCCTCTCCTCGCCGCCCTATGCCCTCTCTGAACTTCAAGCTGGCTTCGGGCAGGCATGTTCAAATTGCAGGGCTCACACAAAAGTGAATACAGACTTGCACTGTAATTAGTTTGTGTCTTCCCTACAGAAAAGATCTAATCATAGGGAGTTGTTCATTTGTTATAGAGTCACTGGTGGATATACTTAATGGCTTGTTCTACGGGTGTTACAGCAGCAAAAGAACAGGAACCATAGTAAATATTAAACATGGACATACGGATGACCTTATTCAGCATAACAATAGGTAATAGCCAGGGGGATAATCATGCAAGAAGGGAATTTGCTCTTTTCAGGAAAAGCAAATGAAAAAAAGAAGTATTTGTTGCATTTTAGATCTCCATTTCCTCTTCTAATGACTCAGCTATACAAGACTTGGAAAGAAAGAGAGGAAATAGGCATTTGCGAGAAAGGAAAACCGGACATGGTACAAACAGCAGATACAATTACTTCTCAGGCTCTACTCACTCGTTTGGAATTTTCTTCTCCAATTCTGATACTTGTTTAATGCAGAGGCGTGAAAACTGTTGGCTCTTTGCAGTGCTGGACAGAAACAGAAAAGAGACATTGTTAGCTAATATAGCAAAACTAATCAAGCAAATATAACAAAAGAAAAAAAAGGGGGGGGGAATTAGCCTTTGCATAACAGTGTTTGAGGAAACGTTGGACAGCAATAGCACCACCAGGAACGTCTCCACGGCCCGCGGAGGCCCTGGCTTGTGCAGTGCTGGCCCCTGCGAACCAGACCGCCCCAGTCCGACTCTGCTTCTCATTCACCTAAAGGGTCATATACTGCCAGAGCTTCTATCACGAGACCAAAAAAACAGGATAACAAGACTTGCTCCATTAATTTATTTCCCCGTGCAAAATTTTGAATTCCCCTTTAACTGTCACTTGACACAGGTGAATTTAAAACTGTGGTTGTTTAACCACAAGATGGCAACACTTATCAACAAGTGCCAGCCCCAGAGCTCAGAAAGTACCAGAGATGAAAGCCTGAGGTCAGGGCAAGGAAAATCATCTTGTCTGATGCTCTGCTTAAAAATAACTTTTACTGAATCGCTTATGTCACAGGAACCTCTCTGGACTGCTTGCGTCATTTCTATTGCAGTCGTGTTTTCTCATACATCTGCAGCGTCATTGTTAAAAGGACAAAAGCAGAATCTAGGACAATAAATTATTTTTGGTTTTGCTCATGTGTTTTTAAAAATAGAGCAATCCTTCCCATGCTCCAGCCCCTAAAAATAAATGTTCAAGTAGGCATATTATAATAGAGATACCCAAGAAAGAGTTAATGTAATTCTTCTCACTTATCCCCCAAAGGACATTGCCTCTTGTCTCAGGTAAACCAGCAAGAGGAGAAAGGGCAGGAGACAGACAGACAGGAGAATGGACAGGCAAAGGAGAAAAGCTAGTTAGGGACGCTATTACGCCGGTGCGGGAGGATGCAGAGCTAAGAGTCCGGATGCCTGTGAAGGGATCTAGATAACCCAACCAGCAGGGTGGAGAGCAAGGTGCTGCCTTTAGCAGCTGGGGGTGGGGATAACACAAAGCTATGGAAGAAAAAGAATAAAATACTTCAGTCATTCCATGGGGTCACGTGCTGCTGGGAATGCTTTGTGGGGTTTGCTGGTGTCTTTTTTTGCACTAAACAAGGCCTCTTTATTTAAAGGCCAATTTAAACAAGTGTATGAAATCCCCTCTTTTCTGTTTGGACTAAAAATGCATATATAGATGTGGGGGCGGTAGGTGGGAAATGGGAAGAGATGAATGCCGGTGGCTTTTTATTTTCAGCAAAATTATTTTTCATGAGTTCTTCCGTCGCTAAGGCCTGGCCTGGCAGAAGGCACCTTGCATGAGGGAAGAGCAGGTCGGTTCTGTACAACAGCCCTTTCAGCAACTTCTCAGCGTTACCCAAAACTCAGACCAAGGTAGTTTGTGTGAAGACAAATCAAAGGACTTGGACATTTCACATGGGGAAAAAACAAACGAGCTGGAGCCTGGCAAAGCTCTGAAGGAGCTTTCTGACACAAAAGATTCGTCATAGCTTCAAAACATCACTATATAGTTGTAAAACATGATAGTCTTCGCTTTGCTTCCTGCGAGTGCTCTTCTTTGGCTCTGTTTGTAGCATGTCTTTCAGTGCTGACTTTCTCAAACTCCAGAAAGGAGTTTCTATCCGGAGGCAGAGTGTTCCTAAACCTCCCCACTGCCTCCCCACTAGTTATATCCTTTCCTGTGAATACGAAGATTTCCAGCCGCTATTGATCTAAATATAACTTGAACTGAGGGGAGCTCTCCAGCGCTTCCCAAAATTACTCTTGCTTAGGCAACACCGCACATATCGCACAGGCTGCCAATAACGTCCAAAAGCTTTATCAGCAGGAAAATATTCATCACACCCCTGCAAGCTAAGCCCAGGGCAGAACTGGTCCAGGTAACCTGGCGTTACCAAAACACTGCCTGTTTCGGGGTAGCTGTGCGGAGCAGATACTGGTCCGGCGGTCATGAGACCGCACGCTTCTGAGAAACAAACTGCTCAGCAAGGCCTTGAAACAAACATTTCTTCAGAGCGTTCAATACAAGCAGACCCAAATGAGCTCAGTCCTTAGGATGCAAGTGATCAGTAAAGAAGCAAGGAAGGAGCCTGTCCAGGGCGCCACAGCACCAAGAGGGCAGAAATCCCCGAGAGCGAAGGCAGCAGCGGCCGACAACGCCGGCAGCAGCCTCCGCACCAAAACCTCCCTTGGAAACGCCAACTTTGGGCTACACCGTCAGAGCACCCCAGGTCGGGATGTTGCTTACCATCAGTGACCTTGGACATTTTACGGCTTTCCTCCGCCGCAGCCGAGGTGCCGGTCAGCATGGCCCCCTTTCCCGTGGGGCTCGCAGGGACCGTGGGCCCTTCACCCACCTCCGAGCTCGACCAGTCGCCGCTGACATCGGGCTCCAGCTCAGAGCTGCAAAAGAAAAAAAAAGGGAAGGAGAGACAGATGCACAGAAAGTGTGACGCTTCAGAAAACACATGGCCTGTACGCATCCCTTCACCTCTAATACCGTGACCGGCACCAGCCCTGGCAGCGGTGGGTGTGACGTGCATAGACGCTCTGCCGCCAGACCCCCGGTCCTCATTTTGGTTTTTCATTTTGTTACAGGACTGCAATTTGCTGTAGATGCTACACACCTGAGATATCTATATTCCCATGAGACTTCTGCTAACCTGATTCAGCTCCTGAAATCAAACTGTCAATAAGAGAGACTTGGTTCGAATTACAACAGTATCCTGTCACTGCACACAAGCTCCTCTTCCTGCAGGACTATAGCAATAGGAAGAAAGGGAAATACAGGCACTTCCACAGCAGTAATCAGTCTAGAAGCAAGGCACGACAGTCAATATGCTGTACTTTTCACCTCTCTCCTGCTTACAGATTTAGAAAATAAAATTGCATGCAATAAGGAACTAGCAGAAAGACAGGCTATTGGGTGATTGATAAATGCAGTTTGATACTAAGAAAGAGTACCTTATCAGGGTGAAACACTAATGCATCCCTGGTTTTCACCTGACATTTTGCCCAGAAAATTTTAGCTTAAAAGCTGGTGTAAAACAGAAAAGCAGGGTTTCAGCACGTCTGCTTGTCCATGGAGATTCGGGAGGCCCCAGCTGTCTCTCTAGACAGCTCTTTTGAGGAGGGCTGGTCTGGGGGCACACAGCAGCGCCGGCTCGGCGCTGCCTTTCAGCGGGAGCGGGCCAGGCACGACCGAGTGGGCCAGCCCTGATCCACCAGGGGAGCTGGCCCCCATTCCCCCGCAGGCTTCACACGAGGATTAAGTGTGGTTATTGTCGCCTCTTGCCTCATCACGCGTTTGGGAGCTGGGATTAACTCCCTCTTCGTGCAGCCAACTGCAGGCGACTGCCAAGCGCCCGGCACGCTGCTAAAGGCAGGTGAAGACACAGCCCCCTCCTGCCAGGTGCCATCTGAGCGGCACCACAGGCAGAAAACAGAGATGAGGCAGGTAAGGAAATGCTGCAGGGATGCAAAGCTCTCACTGCATCCAGCAGTTTGGGGGAACCTAGCCCAGAAATGAGAAATTGCGCAGAATCACCCGTTTCAGAGCCTGAGATGACAGATCACCTTGTGCTTGGTGCTGAGCTGAAACCACCTATACTTATTTCAGTGATTTCTAAATTGAAAAGCCAACACTCCCGTTTTCATTCAACTCTAAGGCGCACAAAGTAATTTTGTGGCTGTGCTTGGCCCTGAGTGCCCCTCTGCTACAGCCCTGAACCCGTTTCTGGGCCCTGCAGGTCAGGAGGGACATGGGTAAGGAGAGAGCATGGAGGAGAGCCCTGAGAACGGCCAGAGGCCCAGGAAACAGCACGCAGGAAAAGAAGTTGGAAAAGATTGTAGACCTTAGTCTAGAGGCGAGAAGACTGAGGGAGGATATAGGAACAGTCTTCAAACATGCAAATGGTATCTATTATAAACAAACAAACAAAAAAAAAACCCCACCCCCCCACACGCAAGCTCTTCTAACTTCAGCAAGCCATTGGAAGTCTTTTTAACAGCAAGGATAGCAAAGTACCACAACTGACCAGACACAAAATTTGGAAGCTCCTTCCTTAATTAAAAATACACTGGACAAACATATATCCAGAATGATATATATATTGTGATCTTGCCACTGGGCAGAAAAATGACCTTTTGAGGTGATTATAGTCTTTTCATCGATAATAATGGGATTTCTTTCACCTCTAAAGGCCAATTGGGGGAAGCATGTACTTTCAGGCCTTCCAATGTGACTACCTGCCCACTGTCATAAATAAATACGCCACCATTTGACTCAGCTTATTTTTAATGCAAACAATAACGCTAACCTAATTCATAGATTTATTGTGGTGATTAATAGCTCTACCTTAAAAAGAGAAGCTTATGCAGTGAGTAGTCCTATTGGCGTGACAGGAGAAAGCACTTTCATGTTTAAATAATGCTGCCTTATAGAAAGTAAAGATTTATTATAACAGCCATAAGATACAACCCTATGGAGATGGGAGGAAGAAGTGCTCAAACACAGGCCTTGGCTGCAAACCACGGCCATGCAGAAGTCACTCAAATAAGATCACTCCGGTTGGCTCAGATTGGCTAAAAAGGTCCTGATGCACTACTTTTGCACCTAGGTGACGTGCTGTCTGGCTGCATTGCTGTAACCCTTGACCAGCTCAGATATGGCCTGCAGACAGTTTAAAGCCAGCACAACTGCCAGGCTTGTATCTGGCATTGTACCCTGCTTGACCCAGATCGAATTAGTGCTGCTGGGAGATCTGGTGATTAGCAAATTCCCTGTTAACGAAGAGGGAAACGCAGCTTCAGATCCAGTCCCTCAGCAGAATTGATCCAGCATGGCCTTAAATTTCACCACTAACACAGAGTTTGAAAGACACCGAAAAAGTATGTTGTTCAGAGTTTGGGGAAGTTTTGAAAACAACATATCTGAACTTTCCTCCCTCTCTCTCTAGGAGTGAGGAGTAACTATCCCTGGAGCTCTGGTGCTCCTTGAGATGTCAGGCCTAAAGCACAACGCTCGGCTTCAACACTCACCATTTCCAATAACCCTTCACACTAGCATGGGAAGGCTGGAGGATCAGCAGTGGCAGATCCCTTTTTCACCTGAGCACCTGGCCTGATTCTGGAGAGAGTTCGGACTCAGCAAATGAACAAAGTGCAAGAAACTATTTTCTTTTTTTTATATATATACATATATATACACACACACATATATATACCTATATATATGCGCATATATATATATATATGCCTTTGATAGTTGAGATCATTTGTGGATTGTGAGATACCACACTGAGACTGGGCAGAGGGCCACACAAAAGAAACAGAAATACCATTAATATTGATTGATCTATTTCTACTTTAAAGAACAAGATGTTTATTTCCCTTGGCTGGCAAGTACCCTAGTGCGAAGACTTGTCCTCTGATCTTGGCTTGCTAGGTGCTCATTATTCACAAGTATCTCAAGCTTGAGCTAAAAAGCTGTTTTGCCTAGTTGGGCATTTTTCCCGTCTCACCGAGCACGCCCAGTCAGACCTGGGAACGTCGTTTGTCACTTGCTATTGCACTCGCCCCCCTTTTTGGGGGTTGGCAGCTTAGCGGGGCGGCGTGCGAGGCAAGCAGCCACCGAGCCAAGGCCATAGCGGGAGGCTGACCTCAGCAGAGCTGGCACGAGCCCTCCCGATGACAGCTGCAATATCGCCCCTGCTCCGTGGCTCGCTGGAGGCAAACCAGAGACCTCTTTATGGCCCAGAGGGAAAGGAGCTGGTCCGCTAGATCAGAGAGATTCGGTGAGTCACCGGCCCGCTGGGGAGGCACCAAGAGCCCCCGGGCACCAGTGCAGGTTACAAACACACACTCTGCGGCAAGGGCCATCAAACAGGCACAAAACCTCTCACAGAGCTCTCCTTTCCCTTGCGACAGAGAAACCCCAGAACAGACTCAGCCTTTCCCTTGCAGGACATCCAGATACCTGTGACGGAGCACAGAGGTGGTTTAAGATGACTGCAGGGTACAGCAAAAGGCTCCATTTCTGAAAGCATTACTCTCAACCAGCTACATGCAACACTATGAAGAGATGTTCAAAGTACTTCAGGAATTTAAAAGAGCTTCCTCACAAATAGCTCTGTGTTTGCAACAGTTGGTTGTGTTTTTGCTTTGTTTTGGGGTTTTTGGTTTTGGGGTTTTTGGTTTTTTTAGTTCTCATTAAGGAGAACTGCTCTGTTTGGAAGATATCAATCTAACCTTTATTATAAGATGAATGAACTCCTACAGAATCCTGCCCAGAAAGCTAATATATTCTAATTTGTGCATAGAAATCAGACTTCCTTCACTAATTCTCCAAAGGTCATCAGATTTCAAATTTCTTTGGAGTGGGAAGACCACGAAATGCCCAGAGACACAACTGGGGTGTGGAGCAGTACACCGATACCCAAGGTGGGAGGTGGCCACGGCACAGGATTCACCTTTGGCCGTAGCACACCCACTGCTCTAACCTCACTGTCTTTTATTTTATTTATTTTTTTAACAAATTGCTGAACTTGGGCTGCTCAGGGTAATATTTTTCTCTCTGACTCAGGCTGCTGTGTGGGATGTGAATGCTTGAAGATTTCCTGCAAAGTGAGTCATATGTCTGGTGGGATTTATGGCTGCAGTGAAGAATAACTGTTTTTCTGAGTTTTTTTTTTCTTTTTTTTTTTCTCCCACTTGTGAGTATATTTTGTATTATACTTTGATATATTTTTGCTTACCATTCCAGAGAAAGCCAGGCTGATGTTGTGGGGGTTTTTTGTTTGTTTTTTGTTTTTAAAGAGACTTTTCTGTATGTGAAAGTACCTGCTCGCATCACTGGTTACCATGACTCGAATAGCGAGAAGGTTGTGCTCGGCCATCTCTTCCTCGGGGATGACCCTCACGGGGGCCCAGTTGGGGCAGGGGGCCGCGAGCCAGCCACCCGCGCTGCGGCGCCCGCGGACATTCTTGGCCTTCTTTGGGGAGGTGGGCTCCTCCGCTGCCTGCCGGCACCAGCCTAGGAAAAGCACAAAAGCGATAATACGGTATTAAGGCGAGTCCGAGCAACGGAGGCAGTGGAAAAGACACAGCGTGCCCGGGCCCAGAGGGCACTTGGCCATCGCCAGCGATTCTGGGCACGAGGCCGCTGCAAGGCTGGGGTGGCCTGAGCTTGTGTAAGGACGCGCTCTTGGCTTTGCTTGGTGGGACGGCCACCAGGCGGGATGGCTAACGGCAGCGAAGAGCCACGTGCAAGCCGCACAAGTAACGACCCACAGTCTCTCTTCAGGCCCTTGCTGTAGCAGCACGCAGTTGCGTGAGCTCTGCGGTGAGCAGGTGAACCAAGCTTGTCTGGGTGGCTAAAACCTCAGCTTAGGTTATTTTCGCATGTTTATGCCAAAATACAAGCACTGAGCTGGGAAAAGAAGAAACAAAACAGTAGTTAAACAGCATGATCCCTGGACTTTGCACTCAGGCAGGAGGAACAACGACGGAAGCCCGAGCCCCCTAGCACGTGCCAGGTGATGCAGACGGAAACGGAGCGAGGGGATCATCTCCCTGGTTAAAACCTTAACTTTCTTACGGGCAGCCTCACCCATCCATAACCTGCCCTGCACAAGCAAATCACAAATCTACCAGCGGAGCCAGTCCCGCCACGCTCCAGCAGAATGGACAAACGCACAGGTAAACGAGTATGGCCTTGCTTGGTTCACCTCCCACCATACAGTGCTTTTGCTATATTTAACTTAACATTGCTGCTTCTCATTTATACCTGCAGAAGTGAGGAAAAAAATCAGACTTGGGACAAGTTTTCTCATCTGTTAAAACAAACTATCTATGAAACATCTCTTAAGCAAACTCCTCTTTAACTTGCAACTCCTCCGCGCACTGCAGGAATTCACTCATTCCTCCCCTTCCACCTTGCAAGAGTTTTCAACTCAAATGTTCAGTATTTACACTGCTCTGAGGTCAAACCCCCACCTCGGTGCGTCGCTTGGCCCCTCTGTCACCACCTCCCTCTGGTGCCACTTCTGCCAAGCTGTGCACTACGCGCCTCAAAACCAGCTGTGACGGCACAGCCGTGCCGTTATTTTGCACGATTTAAGTTGCTTCCAGCCTCCCCCCGAAAAAGAAAACTGATGTTCTTAGCTTGTGCACTTCCTTCAGTTATTTTTTGTGCTAAAGTCCTATCCATGTTAAGGAAAAATGCTCTACAAATACAACTCTTGTTTTGATCAGATTAAGTTCCCTTACTTGCACTCACAGACTGAATAAAATGGTTTAGCAGTGATTTTTGTAGTAGTCTTACTGACTTCCCATTTCCGAAGCAGCAAAGCATCTCACACTTAAAGGGCTGTGCTGAGCTCAGGTTTTTCATGCTCCATAAAAACAATATATTTTCATGGCTTGAAAACTCTGAGTGCTTCGTTGCTGGCAAGAGAATTTTTTAGTTCTTCTACTTCTACAGACAAGAAACCAAACAGGAAAAAGGAGAGGCTTATTGAGGAGAGGCTAAAGAACAAGATGCTCCCAGTTGAAAATACGCACTGACACCCCATCTCCCTGGGGGAGGCTCAGACTGCTGCCTGCCCACCCAGGGCAGGGCAGCCCGGCGCAGCGGCCCCAGCTGCAGGGCGGTTTTCCCCGTCCCTGGCCGCTGCAGGCGTCCCTCTCGCGGACAAGGCCCCGGGGGCGAAATCTTCATGGGAAGAAGCCCCTCGTCCCCAGAGCTGGCGCAGATCTGCTCATGCCACTGCTGCTCTCCAGATGCAAAGTAGAAGGAAGTCTGATAAGCCAGTACGATAAAATACAAGTCTTTCACAGCACAAGGTAACTTGCTCCTTAAAGGATACTGCGTTTATATGAAAATCAGAGCAAACAAAAAATTGCCACGCTCTGCGTGTAAACTTTGTACCTGTGACTGCACCAAGCAAAGCCTGAGATGACGACCAGCGGCCAAGAAGAGATTTGTTACTTCAGCACCCAAAATTTGTTCAGTGAACTGCCTGTTGAATAGTCAGTTTTGCCGTTTGCTTTTACACTCCATAAGTATTTTTTCCTCTGTTCCCCATATTAATGGATTTTTCCCAAACACAGTAACAGGCAAGAGGAGAAAACACTTTTATGACTAACAGAAATGCAGCTGAAAAGCATAAAAACCCACAGAGGGGCAGACAGAATACCTAACACGATTGCCAGCACGGTTTCTGAATATGAACAGATTGAGTTGTTGCAATAGCCCTTTACACATCCAGCTTTTAAATCATCACAGACATAACAGACATAGGGCTGGGGAAGGACCTCAGGGTGCTGTCGGGGCCACACTGTGCCTGAGGCACCATCATCTTTAGAGGAAGAGTTGCATTTCTATGACTTTTCTTTTTTAAAGGTACCTTGGGCGCTCTCTCCTTTTTTTGAATCCTGCACACAGAAGTTGACTTTCTGAGGAATCTGTTAGAGAGCTGAGCGCTCTCTGAACTACATACCTTCTCATTCATAGCTATACTAATCAGGTTGGAGAACAGCATCCTACACCAGGAAGCAGAAACACTCCTTACCAATTTATTTACTCAATATTTGCACTTTGACATACGATTTGACAGGTCTCTCCTTAAGGCAGCCCTGCCACGGCTGCTGCAATCCGGCAGCACGGCGCGGAGCAGCACCCTCCACATCCACCACTGCTGCCGGCGGGGCAAAACGCAGCGCGACCGAGCGCTTCGGCCTCTCGCTGAGGAGACGCGTCAGTGCCAAGGTGTACGAAATGAGTGCAAGGAGCAGTGACAAGCTGTGGGGGCACTCATGTAAACGCTGTGAATGAAAAGCGCGGCCAGTTCAAACAAAAGCCTGGGTATTCCCCAGACATGCAGCCCTACTGTTAATTATTACCTGCACTTCCACGGCAAGGCAAACAAACCAAATCGGCTATCAGCTGGAATCTGCCTGAGCTGCCGTTAATTTTAAAAGAGTAACAAAAAAGAGGGACATGAAAGTGATCCGAAACAAAAAAGGAAAAAAAGAAYTTTTTTWAATAAATATAAATAAATAAATAAATAAAAATATATAAATTGGAACTTCTTTAAAGCCCTGATTTTACAAAATAAAATAAGAAGGGCTGTCTGAACTAATTTCTCCTGAATCAGCCCAAACGCTGAGTACTTGCACAAAGGTGAAGCACACACGTATGCTTCTGAGCAGCTGCAAGCCTAAATAAGGAGCAGTCCTCATCCCTCTCCACCTCTCCAGCTGGGAAGTGCTTTAAGGCTCACAGCTCTCTATGTATCCTAGAGGGCCAACATCATCGTGGCATCTAGGGGCAGGCTCCCAGTGAGACACAAGCATGGCGATGCCGAGGAGCACGACACCGACCACCCAGAAGCGTTGCTCCCGTGCAGAAACTTCGCTCCGAAACCTGGTGCCCCGATTCCCATTATAATCCATTTTGAGAGTGAAGCACCTCAGACTGGCAACTCTGGTTACCGTTACGAATTAACTCTGGTCACACACCAGGTTAATTTGTTAATTACCATGTTACACTGGACCCCTTGGAAGGGCGGCAGAGCTCCGACATAACCCCTTGGACACCTAATCTTGTCAGTGCTTAAGTCCTTCCGTAGATCTGTACCTGGCTGTACTTACTATCGCTATCCTCACTTCTCTGCTAGAAGGCAGGAAAATGGCCTTACTGCTGTTCACCAGACGGGAAGGGGCATGCGGATGGACCAAGGCATTCGTCCGGGATGACACGGGCGGTCTGTGACATTGCAGGGACCTCGCGTCCAGCCGGCGCTCACTCCCAGGTCAGGTTTCCTCTCCAGGACAGGGAGATTTGCTACTAAAAGCTAAGGGGCTGGCTCAGAGGAATTGAGCTTTAGAAGATAAACACACACAATGCAAAAGCTAGAGAGGCATCCGGTTTCGGGAACAGAGAAGGGCACAGCCCCCAGCTTCCTGCTGATACAAACTGGTGTGGTGCCACTGACCTACACGGGGCAGCACCAGATATTATCGGGGAGAACCGAGTCTTCAGGAAACAGTCACTCAAAATAGCATTCACTTACAATCTTACTTATTTCCAACACACGCTCACTCCCCACATCCTGGTATCTTATGTTTCAGCACGCTAAAGACCTCTAGCTGCGAGCATGCACTCTCCATAGTCACAGTTTGGACTAGAGTTCTCACTAATCCTTTGCCAAAATGTTTAAATAATTTACCCGTGAGGATATGGACATGCTGAGCAGTGGGAAGGCATTAATCTTACGGTAGCAGTCAGCAAACCAAATCTGCTATGCGAGTAGCACTAAACGAACAGGCAGTACACGCCAGGAGTATCTAGCAACACGCTGCGGGCCAGTTAAAGCGAAAACGTCCTAACAATTGACTTGCCTTAGTGCATTTTCGGTGGCCGTTTCCTAAATCAGTCGATACCAATGAGCCAAGGGGCTAACACGCTAATTGCAAAATCCTCCTATGTGCCTCGATTGCGGGGGCAATCCCCTCAGCTGTACTTGGGAATGAGCAGCAGGCCTGCCGTAGCCTGCATAACCTGGTAGGTGTTTGCTTTACGGACCACATTCACACAATGGGAACTTACTGCCCAAAAACTTGGTGAACAGATTAAGAGAATTTAAGTTTTCCATTCCTTAAATTACTGTTAATCTCGCCGTTTTAGTAACTGGAAGGAACTGAACATGCCTGAAAATAGTACGCTATATCCTGATTTTGTGTGGGGGACCATTCTTTGAGAACCACATTGCCTGCCCAGCCACAGACTGGGGTGAGTTTATTCACTTCAGTACATGTCTGGAGCCCATTACGACAAAATGGAGGTTTCTTCCCACTTCAGAGAAGCTCAGGCGATTTGGGTTCAGTCCCTCAGTTATACACTTCCCTGAACAAAAGTGAACAAGTTACTTTAGTGGAATTTTCCAAAGGATCTGGACACCCAAATCTTATTAAATTCAGGAAAAGCCTAATTTTAATCCCACTATCCTATGCTGTCCATGTTCACAACAGCACTACCAACACTCCCTCCTTCCCTGCTTTCCCTGGGTGGCCAGAAGAAAGGACCACTCGCAGCTTTAGGAAGCAGCCCATGACACTGAGTTACAACTAGAAAACACAACACAGGGAACCAAAGTCCTCTAACAGAGAAAAGACTTCACAAAGCATTTTACAATGCAGATCAATGCTCAAAATACTGCTGTATTCACTTCAGCAGTAATAATTCTGAAATGTAAAACATTTGTGTAATAACCTCTGTGCTGAGACTGCTGATTTCAAGGGCTTTGTGTCCTGGAAGCAGCATCATTGTTCAGGCACAAGCTCGAAGATCTGTTTCTTCAACGCCAAGTGTCTCTCTTTAGTCTAAGCCTTCCTGATCAGTCCTCGACTGACTCATGTTGAGAGTAAATAACGGCTTTTTTTTTTTTTAAGTGGAGTTTAGCTGCTTTCAGTTAATTAAACAATAGTAATATAGTCAGTGATTTAAACGGAACAATTCTGTATTCATCTGACCCTCCCACTCAAACACGACGAAAAATTTGGATAAACAACTTCTCCTTTGTCTATATCTAAAAACCACTACAGCATCATCGCACTGGGAGAGAAACAACTGTTTTCCTTACAGCCAAGGGATTTAGGAAAAATGTGCTGCCGTGGAGAAGCACTCCTGAAGCCTGATCTGCAGCGCTCATAGCCACATCAGAGCTCACCCAAGGGTCAGGGGTGCTCAGAACCCACTCCATGGGCAGCCTCGGCCAAAGGGCCCATGCAGACCCCTTGACAGATCCAAATCTCTTTCTAATAGAAAACACTTTACTCCCCATGAAGTGTTCTCGCAAGTTTTCTCTATTCAGTATTCCTCCGCCAGCTGAGCAGGCTGGAGCACGCAGGGGAGCGTATGCAGAGGAGCAGGGAAGACGACAAATTCGCCCGAGCCTGCGGGTGACGTGGCAAGGTCGCGTGCTGGACGTACGGTTTGAAGCCAGGGCCCCAGCTTTTCAGAATCCTTCAGCCTGTACTAGCAAGGGATTGCAAAGCATCTCAGCACTGTTGCTTGGCAGAAACCGGGCAGGGCTGGCACTTGGATAGTTTCTAGCTGATTATCAAACCAGAGAGATGAACTGCAGTTCATTCACTGCTCCGCAGAATAGCAGCCTCTAATGAGGAATACAACGATTTCTTTCGGAGGCCCCTGTATATACAAGCCCAGCAACTCTCCTGCAGGAGTTTTTAACCAAGCTTTCTCTTCGCTTCTCTGGAGACACCATCTCTGACTAAGCCCTGCACAAAGTACACAGACTCGAGGTAGCTTTATATTAGCAAAAAGCATGCAAATTCAACGCGGTTGTTCTGCTCAATGAAAGATTACTGCGACTATGCTTCTGTCAAGGACAGGCTTAAAAAGATTTAAAAAACTTACAGAATAATATCCAGACATACCTGAGTCACGACCTAAAAACAGTTTTTGCCTTTTTATTTTTTCTTTAACAGTATCCTTGGTGCTCTGGCTGTGCTTTATAAGGTCTAGCAAGTTGTTTGAGCCCCTGCAGCTCTCCCATGCGGGCTGGGGAGGGCAGAACGGGGCAGAGCCCCGCATACCCCAGGTGAGCACCCTGCGCAGGGCAGGGCAGCCTGCGGAAACCGCGCTAGACACCGAGACATAGCCTGCAGCCCTGAGAGCGCTGCACATCGGCCACAGGCCCAGAAACAAGGATGGAGAAATCCCTCACATGGGGGATTTGGGACTCGGAGGTCTCAAGGGCTTTTGCAAACTCCTCATCTGCACCACATCGCACCGCGAGCATGGCTGTGCCAGACCAGCTCCACTAGCTCTGCTAAAAAGCTCCAGCTTAGATTTTTGAAAGGTGAAATTTAAGAGTTGTTTACTACCCTTCCATGACTAATAAATTGCTAAGCAAAGTCTAACACCAAGCAAGCTCTCCGTCCTAATGAAAACCAGATAAACGCATCATCACGTCCCTCCTCCTCATCAGAGAGGTTTTGCAGACACCTCAGCCCTATTTAACGAGGCGAAGGCGCTGAGTTACACCAGGCGTCTCACCACCACCGCACCAAGTCAGCCCCAAAGACACGCCGAAACCCAAGTAAAAGAGCGAGCTATGTCCGTTTAGGCCATGCTCATGGTGACTCATCTGTGATGGGCTCACCAGGGCTTGCCCAAGCAAGATGACACAGCAAGCTCCCCCCGAGGACATGAGGCAGCGCTAGACCATTCCTCACCTTCCTCTGCCTGCTCAAGAAATTGCCTGTGCTTACGCCCAGCCCTGAACCAGGACTTTGGATTTGGTGTAGTGGCACCTCCGGCAAGTCGCTTCACCGTTCATGACTCATTTAAGCCTGCAAAACAGGAGCAGCACTCACTCAGGGCTGTCACAGCAACTCAGTCACGTTCAAGGGCTCTCAGGCCCTCGGATGAAAAGCACCACAGAAATCCTAAGGGCTGCGCAGGAGATGGGCGCCCAGGTGACTTTCCTCCCTGCGTAATGGGCCCATCGCAACCAGTTACGGCTGTGCCCACGCGCGTGGGGAGCTCGCCCCTGCAGCGAGGACGGGGCGGCGGAGGATGGCGCCCGGTCGGGTCACCTCAAACACCTCCCTGTCCTCCCAAACCATGGGAGCACCTCCGAGAGGCGACGTTTCTTCCCCAGCCCCRCAGCAGGTGGGAGGTGAGAGCCCCTGCGCTGGGCGAGGGAGGGCGAGGGGCTCTGCTGGCCTCGCGCAGACCTGCTGGCTATGGCAAGGACAGGAGTAAGTAACTTTAAAGCAGAGGTACTCATCGATATAGGCAGCTCCGATGGTGAAAGCAAATAGCAGTTGGCCTCAAAAACTGTTAAGAAATTCAGTCAGCAGACCACAAATAGATCTGCAGCACACCCAGCACACTTCACTGCTTCGCTGACTTTTTTATTGTACAATAAATCCCCTCCCCCCAAAAAAAGCCCACCATTTTGAGTGTATTTATGGGTCCTGCTTACATCACACCAGTGCTTTAAGAAAGCCAGTCAGGCAGAAGGAGAAGGAGGCATCTTCATCTTCATACAAATGCTGCAGAAGCACAGCTGAAGTGAAGGAAACCGGGATGAGGCAGAGGGAYGTACGGCCGCTGGGGCCCGAGACAGGACCGGAGAGCCAGGACACTTCCCGCTTGCTCAACCTTTGCTCCTGCTGCAACACACAGGTCACCAGCCCACACGGGAGCCAAAGCCCAGCTCAACCCTACCACAGCCCCCGCTGCGCCCTGCAGCCTGAGGTAGGTAAGGCTGCACGTGTGAGAAACCACCGGGGAACAATTTTTTCATTGAACACGGCCTCTAGTCAAAGCAGAAAGGCAGCTACTGCAACCAAGACACAACGCCTGACATTTCACCCATCGCAGTTTTGCCTGTCTTTCTCCTCACGCTTGCTCCACACATCTACACCAGCCATTTCCACGTTACGGAGTCCAATAGACGGCAAAGAATAAAACCAGAATGTGCCCTGTTTCCGTGGGGTGGCCCATCGCTGCCTGGGGAAGGGGGCCAGAGGTCCTGCCCTGCTCCCACCCACCCACCCGCAAATGCTCTTCTGCTGCCCTTCTCCTCCCACTCTCCCGCGGGCCCACGCAGCGCACACACCGCTTCTCCAGCGGTAACACACTTCTTCAAAGCGCCCATTACCTACTTCACAAGCAGCTACTTCTGAATCCAGGCACAAAATATAACCAGGGAATTTGAAGCTGGCAAAGCAATGCAGAGCTCAAAGCACACGACTTTCGAATGCATCCAGGATGATGCACATTAACACATTAATGCAAATAAGCAAAAATTAATACAGTAATGAAGGAAAAAGCAACTCGGTGCAAAGGTATCAGATATAATGAGATTATATATTTATGGAAGATGGCTTCTCAGAGGAAAACTCTATGATAGCACATTATTTCTAAAATTTTAGAACAAATGTATATTTTATCAGAGCAATCTGTGTTAGTCTGGTATATTAAYGCACAAAATAATTGCAAATTCAGAGTGCAGCTGCAATGGCTTAAGTCCCTGGAGTGATCAGCAGTTTAGTGTCTGTCAAAATAATATTTTTTTTGCACACAGACCCAAAGCAACAAAAACCTTTAAACAAAAACATGAATTAATACCAGCAGAACAAATGCTGAAACAGCAAATTCAAGAGTACTTCACTGCAGTAACATGCAAATTTCTTTGTAATTTCACATTTCAAAAGAACATATCAGAAATTCCAGCCATTTGAAACGAGTTTGGAGCCCACCACCTGATGAGATGAGATCAAAGCCCCTGTTCTTTTTATGTTAACACGGTTCATGAAGAATAGGCTTGGGGGAATATTTACATGACTAATATGTATACTTGGACCAAGCATTAATGCATAATGTCTTCTGATCTTCAACAACATGATCTTTCATACAAAAAAATCAAGTCATCTGCAAACATGTCATGCCTTTGAAAACATAAATATTAATGCAGAAATTGGGTGCATTTCAGAACTCATTGTTTTGATTGGAATGTGAGGAATGAGCAAGCCAGAAGTGAATTAAAGCCAATTAGAATAACTAATTGCCATAATGTTGTGGGAAAATGCAGACCATAGCCCTTGCTTGAGGTTGGAAAACACAGAGAATCAACTTTCAGTGGTATTTAATTGCTGTAGCAGTCTAAAAAAACAGAGGAACAGAAATTACTCTTCTTGGTAGACTTAAAAGAAAGGCTGACATTTGAATTCAAGCGATTTCAAGAAATTTTGTCTGCACTCTTTTTTCAAATCAAATATGCTTAAAAATGGCAAATTCTTTTTCATTATAAAGCATTAGCATATTACAATAAAGGAAGGTTACCTTTAAGTATTCCTGGTACGCTTGATTTTCCTTAAGAGATACCTAGGCAGGTATCTGTGTTGCAGGTAACTGTGGTGCTTTAAGAATGAAATATTAGTTTGGCTTTTCAAAAAATACAGAACCGTGCACATATTTCCAATGCGAATGGCCACAGTGGGAATGGACAAGATGGAACCACTCTGAACCAGTACAGAAAGGAGGAAAGAGAGAGCAACTCCTGGACCTACCAGATACAGCAAACAAACTCTGCTGTTCTAGATCTATAAAGGCATCTATAACATCAAGTAGGTACCCAACCTTAAAAAGCATTAGCAGCGTCAAGAGACACCAGCATCACCTGCTCCGAAGCCACGGTTTTTGGGAGGGTCCTAGCTAAGGGCCAGCCCTAGCCTGGCGCAGCAGTGTGCTTGCCTTTCAAGCAAGTGCCACCGTCCATCCTAACGATATGAAGGGATAACGCATTATCGTTTGGTGTACGTGTTTATAACAGCGTGCGGTGCCGGAGATCAGTCCTGAGGGACGCAGGACTCCTGAGTCACCTTTGTTAAATTCACAAAGAACTTAACCTACTATCCTCTTCCTCTAGCAGCATTATCAGGAACAACGCTCTTGCACTGTATCCCGTCTTGTCTACTAGCATGTCAGGGTACAGACTATTTACTGCTAGGTACCTATCCCTCTTCCGACAGGATCTGATAGCAATTTGATTTTTTGGACCTTATGCACCACCACAAGAAACCTGGACTCTAACATTAGCCCCAACTTTAAGTCATTGTGCTGATATTGTAGCAGGAATAAATGGAACAGTTTGTGAGACAGCATGAACACCTGAGCACCTCTAAACTTTAGTGCCACACAAATCACCACCTTCTGCAGACACAAAAACTTCTTCCGATGTTTTCATACCACCGTCCCTGTCTAAAATGGTCAAGTAAAGATGGTAAAAATCAGCATGCTCTGAAAACTGTAAATAGTGCAAAAGAGTAAATTTAGTTTTATCCACATGGCTTTGTTCACCGCAATTAAGGAACCACCAAGTACTGTTTTAAATGATATTTGCTGCTTCATGTTTTCATTATGCAAATCATCTCCTCCCGGGATGGTAAACTTTCTACTGTGGATGGTGGCTTTTTTGGCAGGAAGGAGGGAATAGTTCATTGAGAATAACATTTGTTGTTCTTTAGCAACTTTGTCTCTAACAATACTTCTAAAAAATTCATTTCTATCATTCAAGCAACTCTAGGGAGGCTCAGTTTGAATTAACTAAAAAAAAAAACCCCACACAATCTTTCCATTATTTAATTGGGACTATTCTGTTGGGTTTTGTTTTTTTCTTTGAAACACAAAGGAAGATATTATAGCTTAAGAACTGCAGAGTGAGCAAAAAAAAAAAAAGGATAAAGAGGAGGAAGTATTAGGAAAGCTGTTTTGGAGAACCTGCTGTTTAAAAAGAACCACAACACCAGCTTTAAAAACAATAATGAAAATATAAAAAACCCATGACAAAGCAAAGGAAAGCAAAGTAAGTAAATAGCGACCACCGTTATCAGGTAACAAGTCAGCATTATCCATGGCGTCCAAGGATATCTGGAGCTTGCAGATAGCACTCTGGAGGCAGCAGCAATGATAAAGCTTTACCCACAGTCATCACCTGTTTTTTCTGAACACAATGTAAGACCCCAAACACATTTAACATAGCATGACTATTATGACATTTGTTAGTATGTAAAATAAAAACACAAGGAAAGGTAACAGAAGTCCAAGAGAAAAGGTCAAGTGCCACTTGTGTCTGCAATGTAAGCAACCCCCAAGCACATCAACACCAACTTATTTCTCCCAGGAAGAATAAATCCCAGCTCCCAGTCTGAAGAGGATGGGATAACTCGTGCAGTATCTAAGGGTCAAGGACCCAAAAGCCCTTTCAAAACACGCGCACATGTGACAGTACCACCACAGGGAAGCCCACTGGGCCTTTGGGTTAGCCCCAGCAAAGATACCACGACAGCATCCACCAGAAGAGGCATTTGTGAAATGAGTGTGAAGTGACTGCTATCAAGTTTCTGTCTTCAGGATGTATTTTTAAAAGGAAGAGATGAAACAAGGAGACTTATAAAGAACTACATTTATTTTTGTTTACAGCAAATACCATAAATAAAGCTAAAACAATTTTCACTGTGTGCAAAATACAGAATTTCCATGTGAAAATTTAAATACAGAGTTAACTATTGAATGAAAGTATTCAATTAAGATTATAAAGTAGGATGAAAACAGAAGCTTTAGGAGGAGAAGGACAGAATCCTCACTGGCCAGGAAGAGCTAGGAAGACTCTGCAACAGAGGGTAAAACAACACAGCAACGGAAAGTGATTTGAAATGGCAGACCTTCACGTCACAGCCTTCATCTCAAAGCATGCCGAGCTTAGTATCAAAACACCCTAGTCCTAAAATATACAGAAAGTTGTGTCCTAGCCATTTGTGTGGGAAGCAATGCTTGCTTAAAATACAGAGAGGTTCCTGTCCGTGGGCATGGCAAGGGGACTTCCAAAGCCATTTTAGCATACCCGCACAAATAAATACTATTGCTTTGGTCACACAGACATCCAGGTCAGCAAAATAACTGACTCAGGTGTGTGGAGCGGGTGGATTAGCAGCAGATGTTGGTCACCTCCTGGGAATCGCGGCTCAGACCCATTCCCAAAGGCCCTTCCCTCTGGAAGGGACACTCCGCAGGGACGGCGGCACCACGACCATTTCGACCAAACCTACTGGTATTCCCCAGTCAGACTGCACCCTGGATTCTTGTTTGGGTTCATTTCCCCTTTTAGATTGTCAGCATGTGATTACACATCACTGGAATTTATATATAAAAATACAGATAAAATAATCTCTCAAATTTTTTGTGGAGAGTATTGGCAACGTCTCATGCAGCAAGACAAAACCATTAATCGAAGTGGCAAATGGGGCCTGGTTAGAGCTGATATTAGTTAACAAAACAATTCAAACCCAAACACACTCTGGTTATATAAACTTGGAGTTTTAATATTAAGAAACTAAAAATAGCATGCACATCTATTTCTGTTAAGCCTGCCTAATGTTACTTGGGGTGGAAGACTGGTATTTGCATTGCACTGGCTACTTTTTTCAAAAGTATAGTTTTGTATTACACTTTTTCATTATGAGAGCAAGAAGCGCTCAGAAAGCCCCGCACTCCTCAAACACTGCTGGGCTCATTCAGCATTTGAGCGCAGCGGAAGTAGGTGCCCACGCCAACCAGGAGAGTCAGCTGGCTCCTGTCCTAATCTTATTTTAAATCTTTCCTTCAAAACTTTAAAGGAAATAAGGCTTTTCTGATGAGAAACAATTTACTTGCCTAACTTTCCTTAAAGGCACAAGGAAGCGCATGCATGGACACAGAAGAGAGGAAACATGTTTCTACAGAGAGGCGAGACGGCAGCTTTGCTACAACTGTAAACTTCGCACATCACAGGTTAAGCGATCATGCCAAAGTCTCATCCATTAATATACCAGACACACACAATTTGCTCCAAAAGGGTCTTAAAAACCCGCAATTAAATGCCATCAAACAACAGTGTTAGTCACAAAAACATGGAACTGGCAAGCAGAAGAATCACCTGAGAGGAGCAAGGCTTCAGCCAGTGAGCGGGCGCAGCGCCGGGATGGCGAAGCAGACTGAGCCCAACGCAGGAGGTCGGCAGAGAAGACGGCAGAAAAGAAATACAGAACTGAACTTGGTTACACAGGAAGCCATCAGAGAGGTTACTTAGGCAGAAAGAAGAATCAGCCAAAATGAAACCGCCCTTTTCATTAAATTATGAACATGGACAAATAGGTATGAATCTTACTAATAGAGCTTTAAGATAACCAGATTAAAACAAACAAACCAACCAACCCTACCAATTTGACTGATACCAGTAAACAACCTTCCAAACAAAAGCACTTGCAAAAACCCAGGGGAATATGTAATACAATTAAGATTCCTCTGGAAAATGTTTTAGTTATGCAAGCTTTTTTTCTGAATTCTGTTGTGGAAGTGGGTTTTTTTCCTTTTATATAAATCTCTATAAAGCCAATACCACCTTTAGTTTTTACTTTCTACTACTAAGATTCATTTGCTTTAAGTTCATGGGCTAACAGATTTTCAAGTTTCTTGCTACTTCACCATTTTCTGTAAGTTTACCTTTATGCTCACTCTATTGAAAAGCAGATAATTCCTGACAGTGAACAGCAGCAGAAAATTTCAGGAAAAAATGTTCTGAAAGACTGTGCTGGTGACAAGCTGCAATCAAAACTGATGGCAAGTCAAATTTTAAAACTTTACCATTCAAATTTGATGTGTTGTAAGAGTAACATGGTAAATCACAATGCAGATTCTTTCCTTTTTGGAGTGAAACAATTACTGTCATTAGCAAATAATTAAAAAGTATACAGTGTTCTAAAGTACAGCTTTTAAAAATGCTCTAAAGAGGTACAGATACATTCCTTTGCATATATACAGATGCTTACCATGTTACTATAATGGCCCTGTCAAAATTCTAGCAAATTTTTGCTAAATACATGTTTGAGCATTAATGGCGATTTATTTCAAACAAATGCTATGTTATACCTAAACAATTTTCTTAAACCATTTGCTCAAGTTCTGTGTATATACTTAACATCTTTCCCCCCAAATATGTAAGCACTCTAAAACGTGAAAAGCTTTATCTTCACAGTTTAAAAAATGAAAGTCAAATTATCTGGAGGAAAAATCCTGTTTCTGTCATTTAGTTTAAAAAGAAAACACATTTCTTTCTAATACCTAACAAATAAGACCACTTCAAATGGTCCTTCCCCCTGTTATGTTAAAATCAAACAACTGTATGCCCTTAAGCAGCACAGTCATTTAAGATCACTGGTAGGTGATCCTCCACTTTGGTACTAACGGAATGCAACATTATTTCCTGATACTTTATGGTCTTCTGGCTAGAAATAAGTGCTACAGAAGCCTTCCATTTTAGGGTATACATATTATCATATTTATGTATTCACCTCTTTTCTGGTTAACTTCTGAATTTAAACATTTAGGTACTTGGGAGTCAGGGAGTGTGCTTACCTCACTGGCTAACTAGGCTGAGAAAGCAATCAGACTTTGAGATGTTGCTGGTGTCTCCTTGCCATTAAATAGCCCTATACCTGCCATTGACGCCTTCTGCTTAAGGTAGACCCTGATGAGAGACACCCAAAAGAAAACTACTTAACAGCTGCTCAAGATAATTCAAGTTCATCTTTCCGCCATCAGCTTTGCACACTGAAATGAATGAAAGACCCAACTAAGAAGTAATCTCCTTAGAACACGTTTGTACGTTTTTGTTATATTTATATATATATATTTGTTATTTTTTTTTCAGAATTCCAAATACAGTAGGATCAGTGCCTATCCAAGGYGCACACAGCAGTGATTTCAATTAGATACGGGTGCTCCGTAACTCAATATTCACGTAATCAGCCACCTAATGAGGAAGCTTTGACTTGATGAATAAGTGATGTCTAATTACACTACCAGTTTCTTTCACTTAAAATTTCAATCAAGCCTTCACTCAGCTAAGATTTGCTCTTYAAATTTATTTCAAAACTTTATATAAATTAGTAGTACAAATTATACCCACTGTTGACAAAGGGTATTACATGTAGGAAATTTTGAGGGCATGACTAGGAGCAAAATGAATTAAGTTTGTTTTTTTTTTAAAAACATATTCATGCAAGATATAAACCTCATAACCCAGAGCAAAGATGAAAGCAAGAGAAAAAGGAATGCGCCATATTCAGGTTTCAAAACCCAGTCATTTGTCATAAATATTTCCTAAATGTCTGAAAGAACACATATTCTTTCTTGGTCTAACAAAAAAAACAAAAAAAAAAGACGGGTTTTAAAATGTAAACCCCTCAAAATGGCCTGATCACAGGCAGGACAAAAGAGAACCAAAAAGAAAAGAAAAAAAAAAAATCTATAAAACACCCTTCATCAGTCTCGAAGTTCTGGAAATGTGTCTGGACACTGCCCTTCATACACTTTAACATACAGTACATTTTATATTGAAATTTTTGATTGCATCTAGTTTATATCAAAAGGAATCCTTCGTTCTTTTAAGTTAAACAATCAATCACAAAAAGGTTAAAAAAAAAAAAGGCTCTCAAGGAAAAAGCAAGGCTGTCAATTTTGAAAATCTGAAAGGCACAACTGAGCAAGGCACACAGAAGAATTCAAACCCTAAAGACTTTTTTCGCCCATTCAAGCACGTTTTCAAGTGATAGCTCTGCTTCCCGGTACATATGAGCAAGTACCTCTAGAAGAGCGCAGAGGAATGGCACACCGAGGCTCAAGAGTTCGTACAAATAGGTATAGTTATACGCATTGTCCCTGAAATGAAGGTTGGTAGCGTGCAGAAAACCATGCATCCAGTTAGACAGGCGTCTGGGAATGTCAAGCAGATCCCGTGTCACCCGAAGGGGCCAGCCTAGCGCCCCCCTAAAGAAGGAAGGCAGGATACCTGGGGACCTGTCCTCTGGACTGCTAGCGGTAGCTAAAGTGCTTTCTGGAGTGGTCTCTGTGGCTTTGCGGTCCTCTTTCTTCCATGCTTCTGTTGCCTCCTTACACAAAACATAAAAAAAATTGAATATACTTGGGGGGAAAAAAAAAACACAGAAATCGCAGTTTCTGTTACCATTTTCAAGTTATACATGACCTAACTCCAGTATTATGGTACTATTCTGTATCGATACCATTCATGTGACAGAAAGAGCATGCACTACAAAATGTTGAAATTGCTATTTGTTCTTAAATTGGACACCCAGATACTAATGAGACTATAACACTATGAATTTCTGCTGCCTAAATATTTCTGTATACACACTTCAGAGAGATGACTAAATCTTTTATTTTACTACATCACAAAAAAGAATTAAAGCAAGTTGAAGAAAAAATTAATGATGACAGCACCTAAATGACTGAGACAGGGTATGTTGGAGAACTTAGCAATCTACTTTCTGTGACAACTTCTTAAAAAAAAAAAAAAAACTCAAGTTAATTTTCATTTCTGACTGATGTCAAGTTCCACTTTACCTTCCAGATGAAAAGTTCATTTCCGTTGAAAACCAGACTATAAGTATGTCAAATTCACAAAACCAAAAAGTCATTTTTTTTAGTATTGATTTTGCTACTTTTGGACATTGAATAGAAAACCACACACACAGAAGTATTGCACCATAACCCAGATGAAGCTTCCTCAACATTTAGTGTATTAGATATATAACCAATACATACCTTTCCCTGGACCTGTAACGTAGCTCTTCTCTTTCTGTGTTTATTACTGATTTTGCAGTGTGTAAAATGAGGTTTACAGTAAAATTTACCTGTAAGAAAAAAAGTAAATGATACAATATTTTATCTGTACTTCTAAGGACTGAAAACCTACTATTGTATCTGTAAAAGATGAAATCAATATGTTTAATGGTCAGGCAGCAAAAAGAATCGGAAACTTGTTTTGCTTTACACCCAGCCTTGCCACTGTGAGGAATAACTCAGTCTTGAACAGATTTTTTTTTTATTATTTTTTACAGTGAACAGGTTTACACATTTGTTAAATGAGGTGAGACCATTTATCTACTGCAGAGGTTTGAAGTTTAATGAACAGCAGAAAAACAAGATTCTACAAATACCAAGTCAAAAACCGACTCAGGATATTAACCAGAAAAAAAAATCATTAAATAATCAGCTTAAAAAATCTTCAAAGAAGATTCTTTGGATTGCAAAAGAGCCATCTTTGGCTTTGCATCTTTGATCCTTTCATAGAAACAGATCATGTTAACAGTCCAATCTACTCAAAGCATTTGGAAATGGCAAGGGAATTCTGGAACAGTTTAATAATTTCTCTCTAAATTGGGGGGGGGGAAATCCCCTCCCACCCCCTACCCCCACAAAACAGGCTGTAAGTAGAATCTGGATACCATGATTGGAACCTCAATTTGTACAGAAGACTGAAATGAATTGTACTGCTGCTTGGGAAATACTATTGCTTTCAACTCCTGAGCCATAATATCTTGAAAGAAATAACCCGTATTCCCCCTATTTGTCTAAATCTGCCACTATCCCAACTTATTCTTAAAACTGGCCATTGAAAAAAGTGACTTATAGGTGAGAGATGAGAATAATTCCGTAATGCTGACAGCTAGAGAAAATCACCTCCCCCCCACCCCCTTTGAACTGTGATCAGTCAAACCATGTTTTGGTTGCTCAACTGATTTTCCACCACTGATTCCTTCATTTAAAACTCAAGTAAGTCATAACTGGGCTCTTTTGAAAGACAAGAACTGCAAACACAAGGAATCAAAGATCGAGCAGAATCAAAGCACCCACTCAATAGCCCTGCTGACTGAACTGCTTGGCCAGGTCTTTTTCTCCGGTTCCATTAAAAGCATCTTTATTCAACATTTAAAAATATTCTTAAATAGTTCCCATATTACCTTCTTCAACATCAAAGGCATAAATTCCTAAGCGGAGTGTTGTCGAACATATTTCACACTTAAAGCACTCCCTATGAAAGAAGTGGCCTTCCGCACTCAGCCGCTCCATAACATATACCCGTTTTTTGCAGAAATAGCAAATGTCACTCCCCCCTATAGACTGAGGAAATTCTTTTCGCAGAGACCCCTGTTAAAAGATAAAAATAGAGATGCATATAAAGCCATTGCACTACACCCAGATATAAATTATTAAGCGTGCAGCTGCTTTGGCTGCTTGACAGTTTTACACAGCCCCCCTCCATGCTTCACACAATTAAGCAGCCAGCAGCTCTTCATTGCTCATTTGCTGCAATTCCATAGATTTACATAACAACTCCCAAGTCAGACATGATGAGGATTTTAAGAGGCACGTTTTCATCCAGCTTCCACCCATTAGTTACTGACACTTTGTGTTTACACAGGTACATGAGTAGCATCTGCCCAAAACACCCATTCGTCACCCTGGACTCGGCTGCTTCAGGCACCTCCATCTAGTGGGTGCTGGCGTCCCTGTTTTTCCCGAGAGGGCAAAGGCAGATCTTGCCAGCCCCGGACAAGAGACATGCATTTGGAGCTAAGAAAACAAATACTCAAAACAGCTCAGTACTTAAGTGCTCCTGAGGAAAATCTGCTCTTGTGCTTTAATGGCCAGGAAAGAAAAACTGACAGTGTGAGATGCTGGTGCCCGAGCCACCGCTTCCGACCAGTTGCAGATGCGCTTCCCCTCTCAGCCATGTTCCTGGTGGGACTACAGCCCAAGCAGCATTCTGGGTGGTTTTAAAAATCAGTTTCATTCCTACCATGGATATTCAGAATATTTTAAAGAATGCAGCTTTTGAAATATGATCTATATTAGCAATGCAAAATTATTTTGAATGTTCTTCTTCAGTTTGGCCTATCAACTAACATTATTTCCCATGAACCTTGCGCTCTGTAGATATCCATCCAAAAGACACAGAAAAATAAATTATAAGTGGATTAGATACTGCTGGACTTCACTTCTATTAGGGGCAGGTATGACAATGTTACTTTGCATTACTGTATTCTGCCCAGTCAGAGGACAGTACAGATGAGCATCCTATTGCTACTGCTGCTGCCACCCCCACCACCCTTCCTTTTCTCCCATTGCTGTCTGCATGTACATGGACGCTGCTAAACCTCAACCTCCTCTGTGCCAGGAGCAGCACACAGACCTTCAATATAGCAGCAAATGAAGGCCTTGGAACAAATTTTTAATGTTAAATATAAGTTTCAATTGTCACTGTAACACTCTTGTGCTTAAAAGTGAGAATACTAGTCCAAACCTGCCACTAGGTAATCCATTTTGCTGTGAGGGATTGTTTCGCAGAATGAATTACGTGAACATTTCCAAACGAACAATCATGCAAGTGGAAAAGCATTAAGAATACATTTAAAAAATATATGATATTAATGGAACAGGCCAGAAAGATAGTTACAGTAAAGCTGAAGCAGTAGGAGTTTAGTGCGGGCTAGTAAGCAAGCATCATCACCRCAACACAGCCCCTTACTCGGCTTCCCAGTACCTGACAGCTCGGAGCAGAAGATGGAGAAGGAGAGTGGGAAATGGGGCAAGAATACGGAGCTCTGTCCAACGACCGGTTCTGAATTCAACACAGAATATTGCCAGAGTTTAAAGACAGCTTTCTTCAAAGTCAAGTGTGGTGATTCATTTGAATGTTAAAATAAAGGCATAGACATGCACTGAATAAAATTTTCTCTAGAAGCCTCTCTGATTAATAACGATCTTCTGTTACTAATTGCACCAGTAATTACATTTAATAAAAGCCTCCCGAAGTTTTAACTCACACAAACAAGTAATAAAAATATATATAAATAGAAGACATGGTGAGCAATGTTTCCAGCATATCCACACATCAGCATATTTTGACAATTTGTGCTTGATTTTTTAATAAGTGTTGGACTAAGACCTTTCATCGTGCTTAGAGAGTTCCACAATCCGGGCCTTAAGCTGGGGTGGCATTCTGGAAAACACTGCTCTTTTAAGTCAAGTTATTGTTTCTTCATGGGTTTAGCCTTACCAGTCCAAGGGGGGGAAGCTGTGGCTTGGGCCTGTGATCATTCACATACAGATTGACAAGAACTTCAGCCACAGCTCCAATTGCACGTGAAACCTTTCCTACAGTTATCTAGCCAGAAAAGGGGAGAAGATGAAGAATTGAAGCAAGAGCTTTAGTTATTTTTGAAAAAGAATTTAATGAGAAAAGGACAAAAATTATTTGAAAACATGCAAATGAATGCAAGCAGTGATAAAGACAGGCTATGAGAAAGAGCAGAGGCAAAGTCCAGCAGAGCATAAGCAAGTTCACGCGTGATCAGCATGGTCTGGCTGGTGGCCACACGAGGCGAGGCCTCCTCACACTTGCACGCTTCTCCCTGAGGACGATGGGGAAATAGCTGTTGGGAGCAAACGCAGCTTGAACAGCAAAAGGCCTCCAGACGTGTTCGCAGAAGGTACCAAACAGCTCAGCTGGGAGTTACTGACAGCACATGAAGCGGCTTGTATGAGATCCCTAAACTGGTAACCTGCTTGCAACGACTATCAGGGTTGGACCACTGTGATAGACTAAAAAATATATATTTTTCACTGAATTTTTGAAGTTTGGTGTTATACCTCAAAAAATGGGAGGAAAAAGGCAAAATGTCACATCAACAATCCCCAAACTGTAGCGTTTCATAGCACATTCTAGGAAAATGCCCTAGAAGTCCCATAAGGACTTGTTTTGTTAATGCTCACCCAAGAGTCGCTCTTCTCCTGCCAGTGACTCACCTCAACAGTAGGGAAAACTTGAGAAACTATGCTTGTGAAAGGAACAAGCTTCCGTTATCTGCTTAATTATACCATCAGTGTTAGACTATTTCTAACTAAATTAATCAAAGAGGACTGCAAGGAGACTGCAATTCCTTGGGCTGTGGCTCCAAACTCATCTGGGACAGAGCACTGGCTATCGGCTCCAGCCTTCCTCGCAACAAAACACTCCTGGGGACTGGAAAGTGAGCAAAGGTGTGTGTCGGGGGTGTGTGTGTGCGTGTGTGTGCACGGCAGGGGAGATGCTGTTTTACGCACTGGGGCGGCCAGGTCGCCAGAGCATCATCATCAACACTTGCATCAACATTATCCTCAGCTCAAGCTGCAGCAGATGTAAAATGATCCATCATCTCTCAAACGATCATCAGTTGCTACAAAATAGACCCTCATTGTTTCTAATCAAGTTTGTTTGGTTTGCCCTACCAAAGTGCAGAATATGTAGCATTTGAAATGCCTGCATGCTGATTTCCACAGCAGTAGGGACACCTTTCCAGTAAATAACACGAGCTAATGCTCTGTCACTAGGAGGTACTCTAGTTCTCTGATCATTGAGAAAAGGCTGCAAAGGCTTCACAGAATCATGGTAAGATTTGCTACCCTTAACAAAATTTACTACAGTGATTTTGATTTTATAGCCAAAATAAGATCCCACAACCTCTCTGGCAACCCAAAGGTAGCAAGAGTAACACTGGCATGGCCAGGACATGAAGCCAGCACATTTTTCTTCCAGCCTAGAGAATCCATGATCTCACATCTTACGCTCCATTAGCCCCTGACAGAGCCCAAATTTTAAGTCCCAAGCTTCCTAGTGAAATGAATTTTCCACTGCCACCACACCAACTCTTGCTAATGGAAGGGTTTTAAAATGTCAGGAGGTTACTCTGAAGAAAGGAGAAAAATATAAAGGCAATGGCATTCATGACATTTTTAACAAATTTAAGGCATTTTAGGAAATTTAAAAGCAATAATAATGCACTGTGGCTATTTTTCTCAAAAACTCTGATGTATAAAGATATTTTTGCTAATAAAAAATTCAAGTTCAGGAACTTGGGAACATGTCCAACACCTTACAGCTCCAAGGATCTTTTGAGTGTTATCCCATAATTAAGCTAGCCTTTAATATCCAGAGAGATGTAAAATATGCACGTTAAGATGACAAAGGCCTTTCAAAGGACAAATTTCTGTACTGCTTGGTTTTATTTAATTTAAGACTATTAAAATATCTTTCAATATCCGCACAACCTGTGGGGTAAAAACAGCAAAGTAAACTCATAATTGTATACTATAATGCTGTCCTAAATGGTACATTTAAATTAGAATCCAATACTGAAGTGAGATTACTTGCTCTTAAAGAAAAACTAAGTCCCCTTGTATTATTTAAGGTCACAGAAAGCCAAATTCTCCTCCTAAAATTCTGCACCTGTGAATATACTGAGCAACTTTTAGGCTGCATACAGCTTATTACCCCATAAGCTCCTAAGTTCAAGAGAGTGTTGAAAGTCAGTTGAAGCAGGAAGTTTACCTTGAACTAGTCATATGCTGAAGCAATCACTTAAGCAATAGGTCTATGCTTAAAGTGCAAGTATTTGAAGCACAGGAAAAGTATCATTGAGCCTGAACTACACCTTGCAATTCATCCCTGCAATCAAGGTTGCTTGATTTCTGTTCTCCACCCATTAGAGCAATCTGTGTCAACATTAAGCAGTCAAAACAAGAAAATTGCATGCTTACACATCCTCTTAAAATATTATTAAAAGGAAATGTTCTTGTAATGAATGTGAATGCACATTCCATGTAAAAGCAAAAGGAATTTCAATTTAACCTAGCTGCCAAAAGCTTGCTGACTGCTGTCACTTCCTAATCAACAACCACCAACCCAACGACTGTTGCTACTGACCAGCAGAGTGGGCAGAAAGCAAAGGGACTTGAGGACTAATTAGATCTCGTTTTACAGAAACTGCTTAATAAGGACAGACTGAGTGACATGCAGGAGGCCTTTCTGCCAGCTCACCTGTCCTGAAACTCTTTTTCATTCGAAAGCCTACACTTACCTAGTGATATCTCCCAGAACAGAGACCACAAATACAAACTCCGAGTCCTATAAACCCATCCTTAAAATAACATGAACACAGGCAACTACCAGTAAATATTTACCACAGAGAAGTCCAAAAATACATTATTAAATTAGCATGCACAGTAGTTGAAAGTGTGCACTGTGCACCCGAGATATTAAGTTTTATTTATATAGTGCTGTACTGTTAGCCAGTGTTTTATAGAGCATGATACAATTTTAATGTTCTGAAAAGTGTGAAGTGTTAAAAAGACAAAACAAGAGGGACAACAATTGAATCATGGAAGGGCACAGACAGATTGCTTGTTATGAAATCAAGGTAGCAGATGCTCCCTGAACATTCAATATTCTTAAAGTAAAAAACAGCAGTTAAGAAATCTGCACCTTGGAAAAATTCTGCTTGAGAACTAAAAAAAGGTAATCCAAAAAGTGGTTCGTGTAATTCCAAGAGGAAGAGCACTTAAGTTTAGTTTTACCTCCCTTTGGCAATTAAAGTCAGCAGTGGTAATGACGAGACCGAACGGACCTCACCGAACACGAGGAGGACGGGAACAGAGGCTGCGCACACCCGTTAAGGCCTGACCAGGGCACCATCGAGGTAAAGCCACGGCCCTATGGATGTTGGTTCAAAGGCCGTTTTGTCCATCCCCGGGACAGGATTACCTTTACTTGCATTGCTCCCAACACACATTGGCACAGCCAGCTCCTATGCATGTAGGTCTGTCACTGAATATATGTAGTCCTACGTATTTACCAAATGAGGTGAAGCTAAATTTAATGTGCCGGTGACAGAACAAGCTTTTTTAGCCTCCATAGCGCTTCTTCACTCTGCCATTACCTCTGGAGAGAGCATTTTAAATTATAGCAAACTCAGACTGAAATCAAGTCAGCACACCACATGGAACTATGGCTGCACCATTTTAGTACAATGGCAAACTAACCAAAGGCTGTGGGTGCATTTTAAATAGAACACTGGTGATTAAAACATCCAAAAACAATCACACAGGTCAAATGTTTTCTGAGAACAAAAATGTAAAAATCCCAGTAAAATTATTGCTGCTAAAGAGTTGCCATACAATTAATAGCCTACTTCTCATGCGCTAAAGGGTAGTTCACACTGTCTTTTATTCTCTGTACAGTGTCACAATAGCTCTCCAAAGCCAGTGAGCAACAGGCCCTAATATTTTGAAAACCGTTATTCAGCCTAAAACCTGACACACGCAATACCTCCCAGATCACAAAAAGCAATAGGTAAATTCAGGCGAAAACTGCAGGGGATTAGGGGATTACCACAGTGCAGCGCCTGCCAGGCTTGCCGTGCCCTTGAAGGGCTTCGCGCCTGTGTTTTCCTGGGGAACGAGAGGGGAAGGGAGACTTCCCACCGCCCCCGCCTGATCCGAGAAAGTTGCCTTTACAGCTGCAGGGCAGCTCTGTATCCACCTGCGCGGCTACTGCTGAGGCTGCGAGCCCAACTTCCAGCCAGCGTCAACAACACGGGGCAGAAAAGCCTAAAAAGATCCTGATATTTTTCTTGTATTGAGTGCTTTTTTTGTTCCCTCATACAATCCTTAGATGCATCCTCTGTTTAAAATAATCATCATCATCCAGGTGCTTCCCTTCAGGCTAGGCTGATATTCCTATGAAAACAAAGACAAATACTGCCCAAGCCCAACCAACCAACGCCAAACTATCCAGCTTGCTATATAATGCTAAGAACCTCATTCTCCTAGGCCTGTCTGGGGTATTATCCAACAACAGAGCATTTAAAAGTAGCAGCAATGCAAAATTAACAGGATTTTTGCTCAGCTCCTGAAAGATATTTGCTCTGTTCTTTAGCTGTCTATTTGAATTATTTTAATGATGATTTTCCTCTTACAAACATGCAGAGAACAAAGTAAACTTTCATTCTTATGTGAAATACAGGCTATACAGCAAATCCTCTGTGTGAAGGCAGCTCCAAGCCATTTCTCAAGAAGCTTTAGCGTGAATTTGGGTTTTACAGGAACAACCCGTGAACAGAGTACCTGTGTAGAAGGAGCAGCGGGGGAAGCTGGACCGACAGACGATGGAGAAGAGGCAGCAGCTGAGCCGTGAGGAGGAGGGCAAGGGGGAGCTGGGGGCCGAGAGTGGGATAAGCCTTTAGTAGGTAGCTTATTCTGTGTAGAGCAGAAACAGAGGAGAGTTATCCAAGAGAGAAGGACATTAGCAGAGGTTAAGAGGATATTTTTACAATCATGCATGGAAAAAAAAGGTTAGGAAGATCGTGTCTGCACAATTCTGCTCTGGTCTGTATTCCTGCACAGTGAGGAGCCTGGCAAAACGTTCATGTCAAACAAAACTGTTGTGCTCGGTTCTCTCATCAAAAATATTTCCCAGGGACAGTAAGGCAAGGCAGTGCTGAGGGAAAACATAACAAAGCTCTAAACACTGAACGGTCCTTGATGGAGAGCTACTGCTCACCAATTCATTAGAAATCCTGTGAGCTACCAGCAAATATGTAAGCACAAGGCATGATTTATTCTACCCCATTTCTCTTATGCTGAAGTATTCTGACTAGCTTTATGATTGTGTAATACCTCAATTCAATTATGCAATGATATTTAAAGAAAATACTACCAGTTGCACTGGAATCTGAACCACTTTTCAGATCCACCCAGGATGAAAGGAAACTTAAAAACAAAAATGCTTCCCCCTCCCCCCCCCTTCAAATTCTTTTATACACACACACACATACATATTCTAACTAGCATTTCTGGAGCTGCAAAACCTAATATTCACCTTTGGAAACTCCATACATCCAAACATTGAGGCGAGATGTGCTGCCTTCTCTTTAATGTTCTTTTTATGGAATTCCCTATTTGCTATGGTCTGAGCCCTCTTCTGCAGTAAGAGCCACAAAAGGAAAAGCAAGAAAAGAAAAAGAAAGAAGGAGATTTTAGTTATGTCACATACATTGTCAGAACACAGCAAGTATGTAGAAAGACCTTTTATTGTCTTAATGTAACCTAAAATCAAGAGAGAAAAGCCAGCTTATCCAGGGAAAATATAGCATACAGATTAATAAATGCACTTAAGAGACAGGAAGTAAAAGAAATTACTTGTCACCTGTTTCATTTTTTCCTCCAGGTGCTGAAGACGCTCAAGCACTCCAGAAAGTACAAATGCAGCAGAACAGGCGGATGTGAGAGTTTCAGAGTTTTCTGAAAGACTGGGCTGGGTTTCTGCTTTTCCTACAGTCTTTGCTCTCCTGGCCATACGGTCAGAACCATCTAAAGACTGCTTGGGTTCCCTGCCCTCGCGTTCAGTCCTAGCTACCACCTGAAACTGGGAAACATGAAGTGAAAAAGCCTGCTTTCGGCACTATCCTGCAGCACATGCAGCTTTTCAGGATGCTTGTTAAAGCGTAGCACAGCCATGCACACAGTGAGAACTGAAGGGTTCTTCTGAACCTCACGGCACTCTTCGTATTACACTGCCTGCTGTGCAGCTCATGCTTGCGTCCATGCACTGAGATACGTTAGTGCTGCATAACTTCTGCAGGTCTTGACATCCTTCTACAGGTTTCTCCCAGTTTTTATGAAAAAAAACAACCCCGCAGAATAGCATCAGTGGAAAAGAACATGACATCACCTCTCCTTCTAGGATTTTTAGCAAATTGCATTATCACAGCCTGCCTTAAACTAATGAATCAAACTGTAAAAACATCAACAGTAGTCTAACTCTGTCCTGAGTCAAGCTATAAGGTATTTCAGATCTAAAGCACTTTATGAGCAGTTTGGAATAAGGCTCTGAATTTGAATCACCATATAAAATGGCATTTGAAGTAAATGAAACAACTGGCCCAGCTCAGCTTTGTCAAATTCAGTTTTAAAAGTGACTTTCCAGTTGGTCTTTTCATAACAGTTTTCTGCTTCATTCCAATTGGCCAACTTGAATAAATTCACAAATTCCCCAAATTTCTCAAAATTAAAAATATTATGTTAATCAACATATGGTGTGCTGCTGATACTACATAATAAATACACACCTTCCCTTAAAACAGTTCACCACCAGCTTATGAATCTGTTAAAAAAAAAAAAAAAAAAAAAGCAAAAAAAAAAGCCATCTGCAGATCTCCACGTGTAATTCAGATCTCATTTTGCTGCAGACTGTTCTTAAAATGCCACTACGGAATATTCGCTTCTTTTCAAAATTAAAATGTAAAGTGAATAACAGTACTATTTGCTATGAGATTTTTTTCACTGTAATTTATCTCTTAATATTTCTAAGGTATTAGAAAATTTTGCCCTGTGTATGTGACACTGGAAATAACTTCCAGCAGAGATTCTCACCACAAATTCCACTTAAAGATATAGAAAACCTGGGCATCAATCTCAGCTTTCAATTGCTCAAGCTTTTATCTTCAGCATTTTTGCCAGTTTTCTTGGGGTTGAAACTCCCTTTGCCTTATCATTACAACAGCTCAAAATGTTGAGCACATGCATGGACACTTTTCATGTACTGCAGTGGTTTTCTTGGATGCAAAATGTAGCTATGCAACTATGTTCATACAATCTGGAATCCAGGCACGATAACACAGAAATCCAAACCCATATGTTTTTAGTGTGCTTTACATGCAGTTACTAACTCTTTCAGATGATTTTCTCATCTATTCAGAGAAGCACAAAATAACCTTCAGTGTAATTTTCACAACTCCCTGCTAATACAGCTGCTAAGTATGCAAATTACATGCAAATTTAATGTATTCTGTAGTTATGCAACAACATCGAGTCCCAAGCAGTTAGAGGAAGAGCAAGCTTGTCAGATGCAACCCTGATGAATTCCTACCTGCCTTTTCAGCTGAGGTGGAAGAAGACTTGGATCCTTAGGTTTAGCAAAGCGAGGATTAACAGGAGGGCCAGAAGAAGATAGCAGGGCTGGACTATCTACTAGCTCCTTGTAAAGCATTTTTCAAGTTACAAACAAAGACAGAGTGGGGGGAAAAGAAAAAAGAACAGGAAGACAGTAAATAGGATCCCAAGATTCTTCTCAAAAGACAGAAGCAAAAGTTGCTTACAAAGATAGGTTACTGCAGAGCTTAACAACATGTTTTGCAGATTTTTGATGGCTACCCACTTGATTACTCCCTTCTACCATCACAGGTGTACTTAAAATTCAGTATGCCCAGTATTATCGAAAAGACGCTATCATGAAGAGTAACACATAAGGCTTCCTCCAACAGGGCCAAGCAAACCCTTGCACAGGTGTCGCACACAGTAAGCTCAGGGCATTGACAAGCAGCTACGCAGCATGCGAACAGCAATGGTTCATGGACTGAGAAAGTCGCTTAATAACTACAAGGCCTACATTTCTTGAGGACTTAAATATGTAAATAAACAAAGAGATACAAACACAAAGAATTAAGAAAACCATCACACTGGACATAACATCAACATCTTGCGCATCCTTCCTTCAGATCTTCTAGGATGACACATCTGAACTCAGCCAAGCTCACCAAAGCATCCCACTGGTTAAATGTGATTTTGAGCTTATCATCGATACTTTGACAGCACAGGATTATTTTYAAAACACCACTAGTTGCACTAAAAGCAAACTACAAAAAAACCCTGTGAAAGTTAGGAGTGTATGCTGTTGTGGCTAACTGAGCAATGGGAATGGAAGCTGGACACATCTTTCCAAAGATTATGATCCGTTCTCATGCTTTCTATATATTTTCCGCAAACAAAGATTCCACTGGTTATGTAGTGTCCTTTACTCAAGAGTATGGGGAGGCAGGGGGGTGGGGGGGGAGTACTTCTGCACTACCACAAGCAGTCAACTTAGACTTCAAAAAAAACAAAAAACAAAAAAGCAAGAATCCTATAGACAGGCTTACAAGAGTGTTCCAGAGACTACAATTCTGCTACACTTTATTAATATACAATATATAAATATGCTATATTAATATGCAATGGGCAATCTATATTCTAACTGGTCATATTCGTTCCCTAAGCACTGAGAGGAATACATTTCATTTGCATAAAGTACAAAAAAAAGAAGAAAGAAAACCTACTTCAAACATATTACATATTCATTTTTCCCCTCTGAAGTCTGCATCGTGTTTACACAGAGGGACTCCAGTTTAATTTCAAAGATGACTTACGTTCATTTATAACCTACCCGCCTCCGAAAAAGTGTATTTGGAGCATTTTCTTCAAACTTTGCCAAGAGCTGAGTTGCCATTGATTTAACTTTATTCTGGTTGACGCCTTCTCTACCATCACTCGCTTCTTTCCCAGAATTCGACCCTTGACTTGAAAAGCCTGAAGCCTGCAAGGAAACAACAGACTGTTTTCCTCACATTTATATGTGACACTGATGAAGAGAGAAAGAGAGATAATAATGTCCTTACCAGCAAAAAAGGAAAGAAAATGCAGTCTACAGTATATTAAAAAATGACACTGCTTAGCATGCAAGAATCACTAAAGATATATTTGCTTTGTTCCCAGAGCACAGTGAGAAAGGGAACGTGAATTGGTACTGGTGATAAACTGGGGAGTCACAAAATAACTCGTCAGAGAGAGGGAGCAGAAACCAAGTGGCAACACAAACCTTTTCAAAACTCTTCAGACAAAAACCTGTTTAAACGACTGAGTTGGAAAAAGCAAAAAAAAACAAAACAAAACAAAAAAACCACAATATCTCAGATGTTGTTGGGTCAGAAAGAAAAACAGTGCCATTTGGATAATAGTCTCTTCTCTACCAACTGGTTTAAGGAAATTTAGCTCTTTTTCAGCATACACCACGGTGAAAATCAGGATTTTAAGATGGCAGGCATTTTGTCCCCGCACGCACGCGAGGCTGCGCCCTGGTGCTCAGCAAGGAGCCTTGGCTGTGCCGGCACCACTGGACACCCACCTCCTCGAAGGCACCAAAAAGCCCTTTCCGACGTCTTTTGTTAGTCTCATTTTCTTCTGCTTTCCCTTCAACCTGAAACGGCAAAGTCAAACAAAGCACACGGATTACTGCCGTGGTTACTGAACGGACCCAACCAGCTCTGTCCAGATTATCAATGCTCATAACCAGGGAAACGTGGCCCGGCCACTGCTGAGTAACGCGAGCAGAAGTGCCCACGTGCCGGGGCGCTCACTACACCTGTGTGCCGCGCTGGGACCCCCCTGGAGCAGCTCTCCTGGCCCTAGGGACGGCAATCGCGTGTTTAAAAGCTGGCCTGTACCCTGAAACTGGGCACTCTTACTGGACTCCGCTGGGGGAAGAGACGTGCTACAGCATGGGCTACTTCGTTTATCTTAATTTAGATTACATTGGTTTCCTGATAAATAACAAATCCAAAACACCTCACTCTTGCACTATCGCCTCCCCGGCTCATTCAGCCTAGGTTCCTGCATGCCTGCCCACAGTGGAGACGACTCTCCTGCTTCAGAGCAATCATTGGCTGCCTCAGAGGTTTGTCTCCCTTATAATGTTCATCTCCCCGACTATGGTTTTACATAGTACTTAACCAAATTCCCTGTTTTCTGCTCATGCTATGCATGTATTTAATTATTTTACTGAACTAGACATCACACAAACAATAAACAGTACCTTATGCTCAGTCTGCACAAAGCTTCAAAATAGTCAATACTTAAAAATTTGTATCATTTCTTGTTACATTCGGTCTTAAAAAGCTGGCACAATTTACAATAAATGACACATATACTATAAGAAATATGTAGTTATGACTTGGAGAGCTTTTTTGCCTGGTAAATATTATGGTAGGTTATATTTTCTCAACAATAAACTACATTCCAGTCATTTGCATTTGCTCATGCTATCACTCAGTGATTGCTCAGTCAGCATTAAAAAAAAAAAAAAAAGGATAAAGAAAGATCAAAGACTACAGGCTTCCTTGTTGTATGTTCACTTTTTATAATAAATCATTATGCAGTGAATGGAAGTAATCCCAAACAGCTTCTGGGCAAATACCAGCAGAATCAGATGACAATATTTTGATTGCTTTGCATGCTTTGGTACACTGCCTTTCAAGCAGAAGCCCTCAGCAATCTAGCTCTACACTACCTATAATCATCAGTCTACCAAGTAAGAAAGAACAACGTAACAGTACAATATATTCCGCACAATACTCTCTACCACATGAAAGCAGAGTTTGCCTAAGTGAATGAAGCAAACGAGATGTTGCCTTTCAAAATCCTACATAAAGGGCTTTAATTACCATATTTATAAAGAAGTGAAAAACAAAGCAATGTAATTGCCTCGCAAAACGCCAAGAAAGAGGACTGTGTCCTTTACCGTGTGAACACCTAAATGCGTTTGTTAGTCTGCAGCGCGGGAAATCTCAGTTCCTCCACAGCGCTGCTGACGCCAACAGGGAAACGGAAAACTTCCCCAGCCCGGCACCCGCCGCCAGGCAGGCATGTGGCCACGCTCACTCCGGCGCCCGCTTCCCCATCTCCCACAAGCTCTGGGCACGTACACGTCCCTCGTGCAGCCAAACACAGGAACAAACCAGGCGGCACGGAGAGCCTAGAAGTGACGCCTTTCCACTCCGGCTAGTTTTGGACAGCGCGGGAGACCTAAGCGCTCCTGCTGCCGTACCTGCATATTGCTCAACACCGCTTTCTGCCGGGGAACGAGCCATAAAACTGAGGTCACGGCCAAAGTCTAACTCAAGCAGCTGCTTTCCAACAAGCTTCATTTCCCAGCTGGTTTCAGGCAGTTACGGCCTTCGCGAGCCTCTGTCCTGAACCGAGCAGGGTGTTTAATGCTAAGCTCCCATGTCCCATCCCACGACAAGGTGCAAAGCCTCGTATACAGAAGCGATCTTGATACTCCTGCTCCTTCGATTTGGAAAACGCTGCTAACATTTCTCCTTTCTAAGGAGCCCTGCAGTGCGAAGCCAAAGGGGCCCATCAAGCAAATCACTTCACACTTTCCTGTGGCACCAAGAAATACACACACCCCTTGCTATGGCAGAGGGGACACTGCACGTCAGACGACTGGACGACTTTGCAGCGTAGAGCTCTCCTCACTACTAAGAGTCTCTTCTGTGAGTAACTCAGGGAAAACAACAACGCTGTGGGCATAAAAAAAAGTTTTTCTTCTAAAGGAGTCACCACAAGAAAAAGCAATGTTTATTTTGCCTACTTAGTTTCTCACTGTTTGGTTAGCTGGGAAACATGTCCCTTTGGTTTGTGTACATGTGGGTGGCAGGGAGAAGTTATTTCCTAACAAGGACATATGAGGTTACTGGGCAACTGACTCCACAGGATTTGAAAGTGTGTTTATGGATGGAAAATATTCAAGACATAAGTCAGTCTATGAAAAATCTGGACATTCTAGAGTAGTTTTTCAGGTGACCAAAAAAACCCCCAAAAACAACAACAAGAAACCCCAAACTTAGAAGATAAGATAGAAGCAAATTTAAAAATCAATATATTAAAACAGTGAAAACTGTGGTGCATACACATACTCCCATTTTTTTTATTAAGGACACTGAAGTGAAAAAGGAGTGGGAAATCTGTACTTTTGCAAGTGTTTGCATTGGCAAATACTGCATGAGGAAGCAATAAAGTAAAGTATGAAGGAGGTCTGTTTAAAAAAAAGAAGAAGAAAAAAGGACTTAAGTATTATCATGGTTGCTATATAGTTTCAGGCTAGCTCAGGAAACTCAAACGTTAATCAGTTTTGGATTAAGCTGTTTTGCAGAGAACACAGAAGTTACCAAATTAATTTTGGTGGCCAAGGACATGCTGCTGTGTAACCTGTGTTGGCTGAAGGGCAGCAGTTGGATTGGCGCAAGCTCCAGAGAGACGCTGCTGACTTTGAGCCAGATTTTGCAGACACTCCCCACTTAAAATGAAGTTAAAATGAGGGTAGGATTCACTGTGAAAGCAAAGCCCCTCCTCAAGGTCTCTTTTCAGAAGAGGACCAAGTTAATGAATAGACAGAAGGTAAAATAGTTTATTACTGAATAATTTCATTAGAGTAACTGTTAAACTAAATCATAGGAAACTCTTGAAGTTATCACCCATTCAGAAATATATAGACCATACTCTTGGTGTCCTATGCCCAACAGCATTAACTCAGATCTCCCCATCTCCTCCAGGCTCTGTAGTCCTCGATGGCAACAAGGACAGGCATGGATGTGGTTTTTTGGGGGGACATGAACAGCACACGCCAACACATTTTCATTAATAAGTGAGAGACAGAAATATATATGGGTCTGCCTGAATAAATCACCATCTCGGAGCCAGATCCAGAGCCGTGCTAGCAACTCTGCCCAGTGGCCGTCACAGCTGCAGGGTTTATACATCCATAAGGGTCTGGAGGGCTCCCCTTCAAAACTAGCTGTCAATACCCAGAGTCCTGACAGCATCCACAGACTGTCCAAATCACCACTTTAGTTAAAAAACAAGCAACCCTCCAGCCCCCTCAATAATAAGCCTTCCAGAGTTCTAATAATTATTTGAAAGGATATATAATATTATGGCCACAGATTTAACTCCAGGAATATAAAACTACGCTACTACTTTTCTTAAAGACAGCAATAACCATGCTTAGAAAAATTCCTCTTTCCCACATCTTCCTGAAAATCTATAAAACACAATGTCTAGCATTGTGCAAAACCTCTTCAAAACACCTGCTGGAAAACTTCCAAAAAGCAAAGTTAAAAGAAAATACAGGTATTGGAGCCAAGCTCTGGAATGCTTCAAGTTGAAAACCACAGCTTATAAACAAACTAAATGAAACATCTGCCCTTACATTTATTTACATTAAAGAGGATTGACATGGACAATGAATACAAATACTCCCCAAGTACACCCAAATTCTCACTGGGATTAGGAATTTTTCATTTACAAATGCTTAATTGCTTCATTGGGACTATTATTAATGTTTCACTGATTAGACAGTGACAATGTTTCAGGTTTAGTATTACAAACATCATAGTGATCGTGAGTGGCTGTGTGTATTGGCTTTGTTTACTCAAACAAAGCTGGAATCTTACTTTATTTTTTAATATGCTCACAAATCTCTTTCTATGGGTCTTTTAAAATTCCAATATATAAAATACTTCCTTTTGAGCCCAAAAGTTTCTTTTTGTCTTTTAAAAAGAGAAAGTTTTATAGGGCAACCCTTCCCTTGCAACTTACCTTTGGTACTCGTTTTCTTGGCAAGGTTAAATTGATGTAATTATTGAAGATCAAGCTTGATGATTTTGCTGAACAAAGGTCATTATTTTCTCCATTTTGCTTGTCCCCAGCATCTGTTCAGAAAAGACTGCTTAGCGTATACATTCTTTTTTTTTTTTTTTTTTTTTTTTTTTTTTTTTTTTTAAGAAAGGAAGAGAAATGCCCAGGAATGAAGACAGAGTAGAGACCATGTCATTCTTACAGGAGAGTGACTCTGGTGACCTGATACATGAACTTGATACCAAGCAGTAGTTATCCAACTGCTCCTGTTCCCCGAAACCACCCCGGACCTGCAAAACCCTGCTCTCAAACCACGTTTCCCCCCTCTCCCTGCTGCCTTTTCTAAGTGGGAGACGACTCCTGCAGAGCAAAACGGGCACGCGAGCGTTGCCATCGGTTTGGGAGCCACCCGGGGACGGCGGCCCCGCTCCCCAGCTCCGCGGAAGCCGGAGGTGTCCGGGCTCAGCTTACCCACGGCCCTCAGCGGCGCGCCTCTGAACAGCTCATAAAACTTGGAGAGGTACATGACCATGCTGAGCTTGTCGGGCTCGGCGGCGGAGCCCACCTCCTTCCCCGTGGTGACTGGCGGGATCCCAAACTCCCGTTCGGCCACGTCGAACGCCAGCTGGTTGTTTTGGACAACGTCCTCTTCATTCAGGGAGTCGAAGTCGCTGCGGGGACAAGGCGCTGGCGTCAGTGGGGGTTTGCTCTTAAAGTCATCAGAGCCTCGAGGAGTATGTTTAGGCTAGCGCTTTAGGAAACATATGCTACACATGAGCACATGCACTATATTCTCTTTGAAGTGTTACGCACATACTTTCGGTGAGGAGCTCCTGTCTATGTCATGGCTGGATTTAGCAGCACACTAAATACGTACGTCACACATCTGGAACCACATTATCTAATCCGTTTTCTATGGGACTTATTCTAAGACTTCACTCCCTTGAACAACTTCCAAAAGCCATGATTAAAATAAACATGTAAACAAATAACTAAGCTCCGGACAGGGCAGTTCCCTTCTCCTCATAAGGAACATGAGCTTCTGAACCCGCAAAGTATTTATTCCCCCACCACTACCACCCATTTTAGTCCCAGGCTCCGGTCAGTAGCCATTTCGATAAATCCTGAGGGCGTTTCAGAAGGGGCAGCCCGGAGGCGGTGCTGCCCACCGCCCCAGCCTACGCTCAGCCCTGCTGGCAGCGGCCCCCTGGCCCACGCGGTGGGACCAGCAAGGCTTCGACTGGCCGCGTCCTTCACCTGTCCCGTTTAATACAAAAAGACAACAGATCTGAACACAATATTAGGAAAACTGCAGGAGGTCTGTTAGCTCRGGAAAATAAATCTATCTTAACTTTCTAAAAAGAGCTGTGCTCAAGCGAAATGCTTTCCACACACAGCAGGGATTGCTTTGCTTTCTACTCGCTCTCTTCTTATGGTCACAAAACCATCCATAATTCTCATTTTTTAAAAAATGACTTGAGGCAAAAAATATCTTACTCCTTCCATGTGAGCTCTTCCTCAGGCAGTGCTGCACAAACAAGTGTCTTCGGTATCAGTCCTGTGTTTTTCCAACCTATCACACCCCATAAAAAAGCTCAACTACTCCTTTCATTGAGCCACCACAAAGGCAGGCTGACAGCAATCCCTCCATGGCTCCTAAGCCTGGGGGTGACCAGTCCGTGCAGGACGGCAAGTGACTGCATCCACCGCAGTTTGGAGGCTCTGAGAGGGCAGAAGAATCTCTCCACCACAGATTTCATCCAACAGGCCCCACAACCCATCGGTGTAAGAGGGCATTGCACGGTCCTGCACAAGCCACGTGCAAGGCTGCCATCTCCCGTGGCACCTTCCTGGCCTCAGAGTCCGTCTACGCTACAGTTGTAGCCACAACGACAGCACAACGAGGATGGCTCATTTTAGACTCATCCGGGTATTCCTGTAACTCCCGACAGCCCCATTATGGCTGTGGTTTAAAGCAGACCCTGAAAACCTGTCTCCAGGGACACAGGAATAAAACTCATGTTCTCCAAGCACTGCAACTTTCTTTTTAAATAGCCATGTGACTCCCACCAACACAAACAGAAGTCATTAGGTTCAAAGCCTTCCCGGCTCTTTGAAAGCATATACATTACATTTTAGATGCCATGCAAGGACATCTGGAAAAAAAACAAAAACAAAACCACAACCATCCTGCCCCCCAAGCCCGGCAACAGTGTGCACTCCCTCACAAAAACAAAACCAAAGAAAACACCCCCACCCCACAATAAAAGGGGACACCGGACTATCAGCGTTGCTTTGGCTGGTCTTATGCTGTGCTTCTGCACAGAGCTGAACGCTTCCTGCACTTGCAAAGTCTGCAGCCGCCACTTACACGAGGTCAGGCCTGAAGCGATGGATGACAGCACACAACGCAAGGCCACTTTTCCAGGAGGTAGTCAGGTCTGTGACATTAACGTTGCGGTACCCTTCCGTCTGTTTCTGACACCAGGTCAAAAGCTTGTTAGGTCGAATATCTGACTCTGCAGTTATGGTAAAGAACAAACATTTCAGTTGGGTTTTGTGTGCTCAGAAGCTCCAAATATTAAGTCACACCAAATATGAGATGTCACATACCTTGTCTTGAGAGATTCACGGATCTTCTAATGGAGCTTACTCTTTCGAGAGGACATTGTTGTAACTCATTAGTAACATATAACTGTCTCACCTACAAGGAAAAGCAATTTGTACCATAATATTAAAATTAATTGCAGAAAAAAAAAAGTCTTTCTAGGTTAACTTTATCAACAGTTGTATCGAAACCAGCGAGTCTCCTGAAGATTTTGTTCATGCACTATTTCTACTTGTGGCCATGTTTCTCCTGGACAAAAAAAATGGATTGCCATTTCATAAGCAAGCCTGTTAAGTACTGACCTGGTGAGGTCGAACACAGCTTGAGTTCAAGTTTGGGTATCTCGTTCCCGGGTCAATGGTATACTGGTCAAAGTTTTTGTTAATGTTTTCAGGGGTAGTCTGGGGCAAGAGTCGATAAATGCTCTCTCTTACAGAGAAAAAAAAAAAAAAGAGGCAAAAGATACTGATTATAAAATATTGATTATATAAAGATTATTTATTTCATTTTTTGCAACTATCTGCAGCTTTATTTTGATTCTGCCAGAACAAGTATTACGCACTAAATGCATAATGCATCTGCCCCATCTCTTATCCCCACTCAGCAGGAGAAGGACGCCAGACAGAAAATGGACAACAAAGAGACAGACTTTTAGAAGTGATGCCCACATTTTCCTGAGGCAGGAAGTGAGCAAGAAGAAAAAAAGAAGGAAAAAAAAAAAAGAGATTACATCATGCAAAGTCATCTGGGTTTGCTTTAACCTCCACCCAAGGAGTAACTCTTTTACCACATACCAGCACTAAATCTCGTCATTCTGCAGTTCCCATAACCACGACGGCCCTTTTTATTATGCTGTTCAATTTTCCACTTGGGGCTGCGCTGCCTTTGAGTCATCCCACAAGCTCCTATCTTAAGGCTCCTCAGAGCACTGTATTTAGCAATGCTCCTACTCACATTACCACAACCGTGACTACTCCTACAGCACACTGGCCCCTAAAACGGCCCAGCCAGCCGCCACGGAGTGGGGCAGTCRCTGTCGAGCCAAAGCCAGCAGCTTCGGCCACCAGACCACTGCCACGCCAGAGCTGCTGGGGTCGTTAACAACAGGGCCGTGGTCTGATCAGAGGGACATTGCACAGAGAAGCCTATGATTCAGCATTACAGCAATTCTTCTTTGCCACACATTTATCAGTGCAAACAAGAGGGCGCCAGGGCTTGTAAGCTGAAATGCAGAGTTAAAATCACAGATATCAGCTATGAAAACAATGGTTCTTAAAATATTTGTTTGCACTTGTTTCAGCAAAAATCAGGTTTTTTTAATAAACAAACAGGTGCTGAGATGGTTGGAGGATTAGTCTTTTGATGCAAGGTATCTTTGCGTTTTTTCCTCGAGGCTCACACCTAATGCTAGTCGTTAGCGATTTAAACCCATGCTGTGCACACTGCTGGATCTCTGTATCAAAGCAAAGGTCTGCAAGTCACCGTTATTGGGAAGTTGTTCAGTAACCTACAGGGATGGCTAACTCCAATCCACCGCCGTTGCAGGGAAGTAGATTATTTCTGCTGTTGGCACTGCATCTTACACCATCTTCTACCAACAGTACAACTTCTGAAAACACTCTAAAAACGATGGGCAAAAGCCAAGCAGCACTCACCGTTCAGCAAGGATTTCTAGTGGGGGTTTTCCTTGAGCCCAGCTCCTCACCATCCACACGGTGTCAAAAGCAGCAAGGAAGCCTCTTGCACAGCCAGTGCCCATTGGCCAGAAGGGCTGTAAGAAATATTTACATTTTAATTATTTGTTATTTCTTCAGGACTTATTACAAAAGTGATTTGCAATGTGAATTTGGAGTCGAGGGTTTCATACTTAGAAAAGTAGCCCGGAAGAAGTTAAAATACAACACTGCCAACTCTTGTAATGTTTAGACGGATTTCTCCTCCAAGTCTTAGGTAATGAAAAAAAAACCCTGTGCTTTCACTTTTTCTTTTTTTCTTTCTTTTTTTTTTTTTTTAAACTTCTACATTAAAAAAAAATTTCTAGGTCTCAAAAGGTAAAGGCTGAAAAAAATTACTCAGAATACTCAGAAATTAGTCAAGTTCAAAAAAAAAGTGTGTGGGGGAGAAGTCTTTCTTCTCATCTCTTAATTTTGATTTGGACTGATCTTTTCAAACACTTCAGGCTGTCAACACGAGTAAAAAAATATATTAGCGGTAATGCACACTTTCCACAAAGAGAACATATTAAGGCAAAAAGGCTGGAGTAAAAATTTGGACCAAGTTTTTCTCTCCGACTGAAGTTAGGAGAGTTATGCCAGGCACCCAGGCTGAGGACACCCAGCTCAATTTTCAGACAGAAATACAATGTGCATAAAGCAAAACAGATTCCCAGCCAGTGACTGCCAGCCAAGCATTAGTTACTGACATGAACTATGGTATAAAAAAATAGAAGGAAAAAAAATCTATTCTAATGAAGGTGCCATTGTTTCAGGACAAGCAATAGAAGACAAAGTTTGGTTGTGGAAGGTAGATAGAATGGCTGGATTAAAAAAAAAAAAAAAAAAGACACGTTTGGAAGATTTTCCCAGATATACCTCAAGCAAACTATCTCCAACAAGCGCCACCAGGAGCTGGTGTCTGTGCCTCTCTCTCACTAGTGCAGCGTTTTCAGATGCATACATGGAAGTAAAATCAAACATTGCTACATCTGGTTGCCCATAGTGATTAATTGCAAAATCCAAGGAAGGCAGCTGGTAATTCGTTGCAAAGTCAGCAGCTTCTCTGGCATAGGACAGCAAATTGCTCTGGTTCACGTTTTCCCCACAGAGGAGCAGCTCGGTATCAACACAGTCCTGCAAGGAGAGAAACGTGCAGGGTGAGACAGCCCTGCCACCGGATCAGAGCATGGCAAACGCATATCCCACGGCCCAAAGAACCAAGGGAGATTTGTTGTCTCCTCAGGAAAGTTGTTAACACGTAAACATAGCTTGTTGTGCCACCCCAAACCAGAACGCTCTACCTCGACATTAAACTAACAGCTTTACTTGCAACAGAAGATAACAACACCTTGGCTACATGTTATTTTCATAACTTGACTTCCCTCCCATCAAGAGATATTATCATTATCGCTGCAGCACACCCTGCTTCTGAAACCACCGGGGAGCAGAAATACGGGCACGCACTGATGACAAAACACGCTGGTCTCAGTCTGAAGATCTGACTTAGCATCTCAGCATCAAAAACACACAAACTCGGATCGCGAAAGTTTTTCTGCCGTTCTACTTTGGGCTGCTTTTTTTAGCCAGCGTGGTGAAGGACCTTTCCTTTATGGGTGACCCAACTTAAAGCCAGAGATTATTAATACGGCAGTTTCTATTTACGACTTAATCACGGATGATCGCAAGGATGATGCCATGAGAACCCAGGTGCCTTTAGCCAGATCATATTTCGCACCGAGACCCCAGCAGGTCAGGGGAACGGCACCGTGGTCGGCGAGGGTCTGCACCCGCCACCGGCCGTCGCTCCCCTGCCCGAGCTGCGTGTCGCCGGCTCTGCCCCAGGGCGCCCTTCAAGAGGGCTCGGCATCGGGGCAGTGCGCGAAGCCGAGGAGCTTTCTGACAGCTCCACAAGCACTTCCTTCAGGAAGTTGTGCTCAGCTATTTTGGCACTTTCAAGAAAAAAAATTGACCTCTTCTGGGTCTCCAGGAAGAGAAATTTAAGCAGTGCCAGAACACTTTCTAGAAACGAAAGAAAACAAAACTCACATCTTAAAGACAAAAAAGAAATGAATGTCTTTTATGGCCTCAGAAATTCCTGAGTACTTTTAAAAGTTTAGGCCATCATGTTTACGGTCTCCTTCTATCATGTTTCATTCACTTTGGAGAATTCAGAATTTTAGCCTGGGGTAGATTTTAACACTTCCTTATTTGCCTGATAAAACCAGACCTAGCTGTGCTAGGTCAACTTTTAAATAAAGGAATTTTTTATTTTGTGGTGTGATGACAACACCACACAATTCCACAGTGAGCCAAGATCCCTTTTCAGCCAGTTTTTAGAACTGGCAAGTTTAGGAAGTATCATTTTCAGTTCCCTTCAGGAACTCTGTGCTGACTGGAGGTGTTGCAGGGGAGTTAAGAGTAAGATCTAAGTGATTTGAGCCTTAATGAAGTGACCCAGTTAGTCTATAAACACCTTCTATAACATGGAACTACATTTATGCAGATGTTCACACTTATCCTGTGCCAAGCAAATAACATAAGGCTTTGCCCAGCATTTTTACCTACATTAATAATCACTCCTTTGTCCAAAAGACTCTGCTTTTTTGCTGTCATCACAAAATAATGAGTGCTATCTTTGTAGTAAACAATATTCTCCAGGTCAATTCCTGAAAAGAAGATAATACATTTGTTATGAAGTACAGAGCGTTTTCCRTATCATTTACTAACAGTATCTGATTGATCCCCACAAGTGTGTTTCCTTCTTGGGTTATATGAGATGTATTCACTTTCCCTAGATGAGATGAAGTTTGTGGACAAAATGCTGTAAGACAAAATAAAACAGGAGACTGGCCCTACGCCACAAAAGTTGCCTCTGCATAATTTAAAGTTATTTAGCATCCTACTAAGGAAGAGTCAATTAACTACAGCCCTAACAATCTTCCTAGAGGTAGAAAAGGGGAGGTAGTGCAAAAATAATTTTTTCAGGTTGATAAAGCTCTAGCATTGGGTCTAACCAGGAATTCTGGTATTGACTGTAATAAAATATCTGCTGTAAATGAAGAACAGAATTGCTTGTACTGACAGTGGATGGAACTATTCTGAAACCCCTTTTCATACAGATTTAATTCACAGTTTATATTTTAATATCTATGGCAAATTCCTGTCCATTTCTTTTCAGTTTATCAGACCCACACACCAAAAAGCAAGAATAAGCTCCTCCCAGAAGGACAAAGCCTTTTTTGTATGGTTTAAGCCATCCAATATGTGAACAGATACAAGCAAAACAAACCACGTCATAAGGGAAATCTCCGGGCACTGCAAATGTCCTTCTAAAGTTGTTGGATATATCAGGCATTTTTAAATTTGAGAAATATTTAAACATTAAAACAAGCTATGATGTGGCAATGTCCAGTCTAAAAAACCTTCCCCTGTACCACACACATCTCCCTCTGAAAGATTCTGAAATCAGCAGCATTTTATCACTTGTTTTCTTTAATACAATTTATTTAAGTTGAGGTTAATAGGAATGGGAGGGTGGCCTGGCAGATAAAGATTTGGTCTCCTTGATTTGGTCATGGAAAGAGCGAAGATCCACCTACCTGTTTCCTCTTTTAGGTCCTGGAAGAACTTCTGATTGAAGATGAAAGCAACACCACTGATTTCTTCCACCTTAGCTTCTGCAGTTGTATTTCTGTTTATAAAATTGGCAGTGATAGCTATAGCCAGCTTTCCACGAAACTCTTTCCTTCTAAAACCTGGTAAGCAAAGAAAAGAAAGAATTAAAAACACGGGAAGCTTTTCGCGCCCAGCTCTGAGGAAGAGWCTGCTCAAGACAACGCAGTCTCTTTCCCAAGCCCAGTTCTGCCCCTCACTAGCACACGATCGCAGATTCCTTCTTTCCTCCACAACTCCCCCGAATGCGGAGAGGCCTTGTGTTCTCGCTCCCAGCTGCAAAGTGGAGCTGTACTGTACTCAAGATAAAGTCTCACTTAAAAAAGTATACCTGGAGGGGAGCTACCTGAACATGAGAAGAAGTTAAGGGCAAATGATGACTGAAGGAAAAAGATGGGAAATAGTGCAGATGAAATCTAATGGAGGCACACATTTTTAACACACTACTTAGCAAAGAGGGGATTTTTGTACATGGGTGATAAAAGGTTTCTGAAAAAACACACAAGAGATCAACAGTCAAAAGCAGCGGAGAAAAATCTGAAAAATAAAAACTTATACAACAGTGCTAGGTGCACACACTACCAACTAATGATGTTTTTCAAAGACTTTGAGGCTCTGAAAAATGTTCTGCAGGTTAACTGTTGTACTTTCAATGTGAGATCGGCACAGGTCAGCATGCTAAATTCCTTGCTCTCTCACACCATCCTAGCTTCCTTCCCCCCCCCCCCCAAAACAGAATGCTAAACCACAGTCTAGCGATCACACTTTTAAACTCTTCCTGTCTCTGTACTCCCCTTATACTTAAGTAAAAGGTGAAGTAAGACAGAGGGTTGTCTTAGAGCATTTTTAACCAACTGCAGATGACTTTTCAGAGAATACATGGATTTTTAAGAAATCAATCAACTATGAATTTTTCTCTCTGTTTCTTGAAACATTCTAGCTAGTGAGGCAAGTTTCAGCCTCATTATTTCATTGGGATAAATTGAACATGAAGATACCAGCTTCTGTATGTAAACTGTCCTCAGTCCACCAAATGCTCCCTTAGACCCTGGTATTACAATAACCATCTCAATAGAGCCTGCAGCCAAGATACAAGTATTTTGTTTTAATTGACGCCTGGCTACTTCAGTAGCCTGACAATAGCAAGGAGCATTTTCTAACGAGAGCATTATAAGGAATTAATACCAAGTATATTGTGTTCGGCAGACAGAATAATAAGCAGACACAAACAATGAAGCTAATAAAAAGGGAAACGGGGTATTTAGTGAACTGAAAATAACATGGATATAAATAAAGCTACAAGGGGAATAGATAATTAAGTACACATAATTAAGTGGTAGGTTTGTTCCTGCGACACGGGAGTGGCTTAGGCAGCACCGTGCTCACCAAGAGGCTCGGGCCGCCAGACTGCTCCGCAACAGCTCCCGTCGACGAAGCAGGATTTTTTCCCTTACTATCTTTTGGCACTGTTACTAAAGTGACTGCTTCTGAAATTAATCACCATCATCCAAGAGCGATACCTCTGATGCCTTCATTAAGTACCTGGCAGTCACCTTTTGGTCATTAGTTCAGACATATACAGCTCAAACCTGTGGCGCAGCAGCAAAGAACAGGCAGTTCCTGACATGTCTCTTGCTGGCCCCCTTTGAGTTAAATCCTTGTGTTATTACTTAACCTTGAAGCAAGCCTAACAGCACCATGACGCATTTTGGAGGCAGTGTAGATAGATACAGTGCTGAGAATCAGTAATGACATTAAGTGTCTTTATTTTGAGCTACAACTTAACAACAGAAGTAGAAGACATCACATAAAAAATAGTTTCCACAAAGACTTCTGTGGAGTGAAAGGTAGCCTTTTGCTTTTTTTGTTCTCCTCTGGCTTTCAGGCCTTCCAAAATGCCCTGCAGACCATTATTAAGGCTAAAAGTACACATTCACCTACCTTCTAGGGTGTTCCTGCGACCATCTGCACCAATAATAACATCGAACTCAAACTCTGACAGAGGGTGATCCACTGGGAGAAATTCAGCCCTCCAACCTATTTCTAAAAACACAAAGGATAGTAGTCATTTATTCCGCAGGAATACAATGCAGTAGTGCAGTCAGACTTTGAAGAAATGGCATTAGTGTAAACGGTCAATTTTTCATTCAAACTGAGCTGAATTCTGCCTCAGATTGACAGAGGTAAATTCTGCTGGACTCAAAGCTACACGCAGACTGCATTAGCAAGGCGTTAAGCTTATAAGCTGACAACAAAAAAGGGAAGCCTTCCTTTGGATCACCTACTGCACTACATTTCCTCCAAGACCCATATCACAAGAATATACTTAAGCACTTCATTCTTATGGAAATAGCCCCAGAATGACCTTAACAGGAAAGTGCATGTGTTTACAACAAGGAAAGGCTGGGTTTTATAAGAGGAAAAATAGCATTCCATTGTCAATACTTTTAAAGTCCGTCTTCTAAATAAAAAGAAGGGTACCCATAAGGCTAATTTTAGTTTTTGCGTTAACACAAAATGGATAATCTGAAAGTGTTTGTATTGCCCATATTCATAAACTATATTTTTGCTTTAACTACTTATGACAATATACTTATTCTACTGTTACTACATGAACACTTAACAAGAAATAACATACTATTTTAGTTAAAGTAAAAATTCAAAATATTATATTATTCTATTACTATTATTCCCCAAATACTAATCCTGAAAAAATAAAAATGAAATCTTTATCTATTTTATACAAGAATCTTGCATAAGATGGCTGGTAAGACTCCATATGCCAGTGGGAGTTTTATCAAGTAGAAAAGCAAAATGAGGCACAGAACACTTAAAATCTATCCTCAATATTTATATTATCAACAAAAAATTGTTTTTGCAAGAAGATACCAAGAAGCCACACCAGACTCCCTACAAAGCCTCAAACACATGCCAAAAGGCATAAYGCAAAACCTCTACCTCTCAGGCCAGGGTGGTTTTTTTAAAGTATTATCGGCACACTGTCACAGTGATACTTATGGCACCTATGATGTAGCAAACTTTGCTTAGTAAGGCCCAAAGGCTCCCAATTTTTTAAACATAATTCAACTGCTTTGACTGATTTCATATAAGGCCTGATATAAAAAGAAGTTACTGTGTACAGAGAGGCATTTAAGACAGATTTATTTTTGTTGTTTCTTAAGCTCTTTTTCATGTTATGACAAACAGTACTTTGGTTTTCTTGATCTTCAGGAGGTTCCACAACTTTCACAAATTCTACATTCACATGGATTTCAACTCCTAGCATTAGTGCAACTTTGAAGAGGATAAGTTGAAGCTGTCGAATACCTGTGGATAATAATAACAAACAAACAAAGACATATTTAATACATAAGCAAGCACAGCTGTTACCAACCAATACCCATTGTTAAAAAAAACAGGTAGTGTTATTATTTCCTACAGTGCAATGAATGAAAATGTAGCAACCAACACAGGATGCTGTTCTCTTTTGTCTCATTTTCCTTTTGCTGCACATAATCTCACAGGTGATAAAACTTATTCCAGTGATTTTCTTAGAATACTTTTTTGAAGCTTTCCTTTTTAAATGATATTTAAACAATTAGCATGCCCAACATGTTGGCCATTTTAGGATAGAAAATTCTTCTAAGTTTATGAAAATTATTTCCTTGAATACTACCACACTTTTGCATATTTTCCCATTAGATTAAAGGGCTGCATCTACCTTTAATGTGCTAGAATGAATACAAAGATTCTTCATAAAGTTGCAATGAAAACCTATTTTTTAACAAGTCCAGATCAACAAAAAAGCTAAAAAAGTGAGTTCCTAAACACCGCTTGCTGCTCTGTAAGATTGTGTCATTTGCCCAATTGCTATTTTGCTTAAATGAGGGAGACCACTTTTTTTTGTATTTTGAGCAAGGCAAATGAACTTTCTGCCAAGTCAAGGAAGTCTCCATTAATCTTCTGACCTCTCTGCTCCTCTTGACCGAGCAGTGCCCATACCCCCACATACTTACTGATGTGATCAATAGATCCCGCACAAAATTTCCCATAAAACTTCTTTGCTCCCAGTCCCCGGAGGTCGTGGATTGTAAAGGGCCAGAGATGCAACACGTTGTTTCGTGAGAAGGTATCCCGCTTCTCCACCACCACGACTTTGGCTCCCAGCAGGGCAAGCTCTATGGCAGTCCGCAAACCACATGGGCCACCGCCAATAATTAAACACTATCAGAGAAAAAAGAGATTTTTGTATAGAGTTTGGAATTGATTTCCACATCATTTCCAACTTATTCTATCAGTATGACTTGATATGCTGCTGGACTTATGCTACTGAGAGTATATTCAGGTAAACTATTACAAAACAATAAATGTTTAAATTTTGTTTGCTGCATGGTGTTCAGTCATTTTAAAACAGAGGATAACCTATGTTTCATGCAGACATAAAAGTATCTGCTAAAAAGATGCAACAGGAAAAACAGCAAAAAGCCAAACACTTTTTTAATATCTTTACCTGGTTGTTTCCAATTCACTTACACTTTGCTTTTCAAAATTGCTTGCAATAAATAGGGTTACAACACACCTAACAGGGAGGGAAAAGGAAATAAGTGATCTTGGTGCAGGCTTTGTTTTGTTTTTTTTTTTTATAAGAGGAAATTGGTGCACATTTGCTAGACTTGTTAGACAAATCTGCGATAAGCTATTACTCTTATATTAGTAGTTATTCTCTCCTTCAACTTGGGGCATATCCTGAATATAACAGCCTAGTTCATCGACTGGTATAAAGCTGTAAGTTTTCACAGGCTAAAAAGCAAAGGATTGCCAGAAAACAAACAAAATAATAAAAAAACAAACCCAAACATATCTAATGTTTACATTTTCCTGACTGATTAGCAGAACCCAATTAGAAATGCTTCTTACAGCTCAGCTGCCCACCCTCCACCCCAGACACGCTCCTCTGCTCCTCTCGCATGTAGCCAGACAGTGATTGCAGCTTCAAAGCAAGCACCGACTGCAACTAAGGCTCGCGGCATGCAAGCCTGGCTCCCATTACATTTCTCTTTTGTAAAGTATGGTCATTGATTTATTTTGGTTTGTTCATTTATTTTCAACTTTAACATCTTAAGAAAAAATTATCTGGCACTGACTTCTGTCCAACCCAATCATAAAAGTGTAAATTGTTCAAATAAAGCAGTGAAATTTTCACTGAAGGAAAAGTTCCTGTGAGGTGCTGCTGCTTTAAGTGTTTTGTTGTCTAAAGATATTAAATAATTTAAAGCTAGTTTGTCACTTTAGCCATGTCCTTAGCTTTCTTCCTCCTAAAAGGACATATTCAGAATTTCAGAAGAACGCTCCTCACTGCATGCTAAATATTAGGAAAACACCAGCAGATGTACTTATATACAGGAAGAAAACAGAGCGCAGATGTTGTCCTGACTGAGGAGCAGGATTATTGGTGGGGCCTGGGTCAGCTCTTTTCTGCACATACTTGTTACGATTAACATGGGAACTCCGCGTTCGGACAAGTAAGGGGCTGCCTTCACAGCTACACAGTTTTCCAGTAATGTTTAGCAAGTGGTTGGAAACGTTTTACAAATAAAGGCCATACATGGCTTGATAAGGGTGGGTTTTTTTTTTTTTTTTGGCTAACAAACTATTATATATAAATAAATGCAACATTTAAAAAAAAAGCAGTCTTTTGAGATTTAGTCATAGGGGATCTTGCCAAGTAATAAAACCCACACAGAAAACATTGTTAGTTCCTCCTGGTGCTCTGCAACACAGTACGTTAAAATTTTAAGGAGGATTCAGCCCTCTCCCCCCTCCTATCACCATTGACAAAATACCTTCCCAATTGCCTAGAGACACAGTGAAAAAATGGCTGTATATTTGCTATCATCCATGGTTACCTTCCATAAACATATTTATCTATGTTTGGGAACCATTTGTTCTTTGATTTATTAAAGACACTTCCCACTGATGTAGAGCTTACTCTTGGCATGTCGTCATCCTTTTTGAAACTTCTGGGGTCAAAACTGGCACAAAACCATTGCACAAGTAATTCCGACTGTGTTTAGCTTCCTACCTTTATTAAGTAAGGCAGGAGACAGCAGCCCCGTCCTCTGCCCGCCCTCCCTCCCAGCTCTCCCCCTGCAAACAAGGTTATAATACAGAGAAACTGTCTCACTGGCATTCTAGAAAGAGCCTTCAGTAACTTTACATTTCACCTCCTGCTACCCCAGGCTTTTGGCTCCCTCGGGGCTGCATTTGCAATTAATTTCTTGCAGTTTAACCCAGAGCAGCCTACAGCATGTCGGCGGACACCGCACAAGCAAGTCTGGAAGCATCGGTCCCCCAAGGCTAGCAAACAGCCCTGGGCAAATCCCAGCGGCTCCTGACATCCCCGTCGCCATTCGCAGCTCAGCTGCTGCAGCGGTGCCAAGTCTTTCCCTAAAGAGGTAAAGGACAGCTTGACTTTGCAGAGCGCCCTCCACAAGTTAATCACAGTCACAGCGGCTGAATCGGGCCGATGAGGAGCTTTTGCACCTTCCCCGTCTCAGGGGGGTCGAAGGGAGGAAGCCGCACGCAGGCGGCAGGCGCCTGGTCCAAGAACAAGGGCACGGCCAGACTTTGCGACCTGCCTGAAGAAACACCATGATGGCACCGGGTGTTACATACAGTGTTTTGCTGCCGCGAGCGCGCCGTGCTAGGGCAAGGTGACAACACAGGCAGAAGGCCTTTTCCTCGGTAAAAACTTCACAGTAGAAAGGTCTGAGCTTCCGCCCGCAAGCGGGCGCAAATTCCTCGGGCCAAGGGAGACGCCTCGCTACATTCAATAAGCTGCCCCAGAACAGGGCTGCCATTAGAACAAGGCAGGAGCAAACAGCAGCATAGCGAGAACGAGGAGGGATGAAACATGGTTATCCAGTTGCGTAGCAGATTAACACACACGATTTAAAAATGCCTAGTTTGCTCCTTTATCCATTATAAAAATAATTTATCCTTTGCACATAGCTTGTGCTTTTCATCCAAAGATCTCATCAATGCTAAAAATACCGAACAACTGTGCTCCAGAAGATGACACGCACACACTGGGGCACCGACCCCAAGCTCCCCGTCCCCAGCCCAACCCTCACCGCAGCCTCACGCTGCCGCCCTGAGCTCCCCAGCCAAGGGGGAAGAGCCGGGCGCTGCGGGCGTCCCCAGGCGCCGGCACCGACTCCGACCCCAAGGACTCGCCTTCGCTCCGAAACGCTTCACCACCTCGTCGGCAACAGGAGCCAGACTCCCTACACCTTCCTGTCAGGACTATCCTGAATAGGAACGACGCTAATTACTAATACCACAAACGCGACAAGGACAATTTTACACTTACATTATCAATTATTATGTAAATGAACATGCTTGTTTGATTTAAACTTTTACCAGAGCATTTCTAGAATACCAGTTACAAAAATGGCACTGAACAGATCTAATGCAGATTTACAGGCCAACAGTAGCGGCCCAGCAACAAACTTTGGACTTTTTCAATTTAAAATTATAAGTTCCAGCTAAACCACATAAATGTTTATTTTTCAAAACAGAACACTAACAGTAAGCACATGCATATTTTATAAATCTTGACTAGTTAAGCTGCTGAGTAAATACTGTTTCTATAGTCCTGTTACACAGTACCGTATTTTTCTCTAAAGTGTAATATCTGTTTCTGTATAAATCTTGTTATATACCATAAACAGTCACACTCTGTTCATTGCATTATTATCTTTAAACTGAAATAGAGTGGTAATTTCATGGAATTTTTTTTCCCCCCAGCTGTAATTAAAACATATCAGGAAGTTTCACATATAATATAAACACACTGAGTATTTGGTAAGTCTCATTAGTTTGATGAGACTCCAAAGGAGGCCAACCCGGCCACGAGAGACGCTGCTTTCTCCCTCTGAGTACGTTTCAGAAAGGCAGTATCTCAAACACCTCCAGGGCCCGTTTCTTCACCGTACAGCCCCACGCTGTGCTGAGCTAAATGACGGTACCAGCCGCTCTCCAARAGCGGGAGGATTTCTGTGCCTGCCACAGGTTTCCATACAGCCTCCCGCCTGGACGACGCGGGAGGGACGCGGGAGGGGAGGGAAGGGCGAGAGGAGGGATGCGGCGGGGGCCCGGCGCCGCTGACAGGGCAGGGGCACTCGCCGCCCTGCAGCCCCCCGGTGACGTTTGCCACCCGTGACGGCAGGCGCCCGCGTCCCGTCCTGGGAAAGCCACACGCCACACGCATTTGCGAAGCACCTTCGTCAGCGTTCGCCCAGCAGAGAGCGAGCTTCAAAAACCAACCGAGTTTTTGAGAGGGGAGAGAGCGAGCACGAGTGTTAGTGCTAAGTTTAAAAAAAAAAAAACAACACACCAGAATGACCTATGCAGTCACAAAAATCTCACTCATTTAATAAACTAAATGGCAGAATCTACTGATTTACCTTGAAAAACATAGTGCTGTGGTGAGGGGGGACTCAACCAAACCGCACCTCTCTGCACAGTTAAGACCATACAAAACCTGTTGTAGCTCAATGTATGACATTATTGCTGTCGGACTTGAAATCCCTCGCTCTTCTCTTGCCCGAGGTGCCAATCACTAAGTGAATCCTGGAAAATAAAACAATGTTCAATTATGAACATTTGCCCCCCAAAAACATTCTGGAGATGAAGATAAAAGTTAGTCACTCCAGAAGCTCAAGATTTTCTCATTTCCGGCTTTCAGTTGTTTTGGAGGTGAAAAGAGGAGATTAACCTTAGACTTTGGCACAAGAGCAGCCGGACGGACACAGAGACCTTCCACTCCCCGAGGACACTCCAGCCAGAGGCACCATGTCTGCGCTGCAGTGGAAACGCATACACATACTAGCTAAAACTGTCCACTGAAGCTGTTCAACTTCTTTTACCTTACATGCAACACGTACCCAAACCATCGCTTGGCGATCAAAGCCTACAGAAATGGGTTTTGCCACTGGCAACGGGTGCAAAGGAGCGTTCCCAGCCTGCCCGCGCAGCCCAGGCCGCTCACAACGGGCTCCGCCGACGCCGCAGCGGCCCCAGGACCAGGCTGCACTGCCCTTCCACAGCAAAGCCACCTCCTCCGTTTGCCCAGGGCTCAGGTACCCTCCTTTACGCAAATGCAGGATGGAGGATTTGGGGCTTGCCATGGCCATGGCAGAGGCCACCAAGTGCAACACCAAAGGCGACAGACACCCACCAAGGATTAATGTGACTAGCTTCACAGGATTATGTCCTCCATGGATCTGGGCAAGCGCTTATTCGTGACAGAGCTACATGTGATGTAATGCGAGATAGCCATGAAATGTGATGAAACAACACATTTTGTGGAACAGCAGTGGCTGTTTCCCTGGAAAGGCTCCAAAGAGAAACAGCTGCATAAGCATCCAAAGCAGACAGCTCACAGAAGCTGCTTTCCACTTCATCCCCTTCACTAGCAAGGAAAATGCTTCTGGCAGAAACAGGGCTGCTCAGTAGGACATTCATGACTTACCGACTTATGGCTTATCTGACATTTGTTATCTCAGATTTTATTGCAGAGATTCATTGACAGTCACTGGTTACAAAAGTGCAGTCAAACGTACCCTGAATCCACTGATAGCCACTACAGCTTTTAATGCTTAAAACATTACAGTCCAAGTGACTTAAAAACAAAATCCTATATGCCACTTCTGACAATGTTAATATCAAGAGATAAAGCTTTATTTAAAAAAAAAAAAAAAGCTAAGCTCAGATAGGCATGATGTGTTTCATCACTCTAAAACTCAAGTCCAGTCTTGCCGTCGCCCTGGTACCTTGCTGCCTCTCTAGACGAGGACCGCCACACGAGGCGCGTGTGATTTCCCCTGCGACAAAGCAGCTCGGCAGCTGGCACCAGCTGCGGCGGCGTCTCTACAAGCTGGCTCTGGCACCGGCCCCGTCAGGGTCCCGCTCGCGCCCYGCTCCCTCCACTGCAGCCGCCCTGCGCCGCAGGGACAGAGGCGCGCAGCGTCCGCAGCACAACTTGCTGAGCATCGCCGTACCGACACAGCCGGTTTGGACAAAAGGCAACAGAGCGTGACCCTGTCAAAAAGGGGTAATAACTGCAGATAAATACGACAGAGATTTGGAAGGTGTCCACTGGACTAAATATATATATTTATATGTGTGTGTGTATATATGTATACACATAAATATACAGAGACATACATACATATATATACATACACAGACACACACACACACATATAAACAGGATAGCGATTCTTAGCTTTTAGAAACAGGCCAGATATTAAAACATATCCCCCACATTTCTGAGATTTACAAATCTATACTATAGGCAAACACAAATATAAGAAAAATCATTTTTCCATCAAAGGAAGCTGAAAAAAAAAATGTATAAGGAGCTAATTCACTTGATCCTACAAAAAATAAGTAAACTTTAAAAACATATTTCCTCTATTATACTATGCTTTATGAACTTGTAACATTAGCAAGGTTAAAAGTGTTTCATTTGACGAAAATAATATTCAATTAAATGTATTTTAATGAAAGACTAATTCTCCACAGGGTTATGGGGACACTTTATTTAAAAGCACTACCGTTCCAAAAGCTACTTAACATCACCTTAACAGATGATTAAGACTGGCCAGATCTCGCTGACTGGAGATGTTTGGAAACGCGGCGGCCACACCAGCGTCGCGGTTTGGGAAGGCCGGGCGCAGAGGGAGGCGGCGAGGCTCGCGCACCTCCCGCTGCCACCAGCCTCAGCACCAAAGCGGCTGCCCAGCACGCGCAGCGCCGCGCCACCGGCCCGCTTCTGCTCGCTGCGGCCGCYGCAGCCACAGCCCGCAGCCTGCCGCAGCTGCAACTCCGTCACCTCGCGCCCAAAGCGGCCGCACCGGTACCGGGCGAAAACGGGAACGTTCCTGTTTTTCTTCTTAAAAGACCGCAGCGGGGCTCGGGGCTCCCAAACCTCGGCTCCAGCCGCCCCCGCGGCTGCGCCTGCAGCTGCTGCGCTCGTGGCTGGACGCGGCGCGGGACCCCGGGACCGCAGGAACTGTCTGCACCAGCTTCCTTCTTCTCTTGGACAAAGTGCCAGAAGCGCAACATTAGTACATCTATTGCATTCATTTGGCTCTTCACGGGGCTTTTTCCTTCTGCGCAGAAAATAACCACTTGCCTTCCTGGAGGAATTCAGGCACATTTGTCCATCCAGCCCATCTGTCTCTCACATATAATTACTAATATCAGATTTGTGCAGAAACACCCTTCTCACACTTTGAAATGAATGCAATGGTCATGAAAGACATCTAAAATTATAGTCTGCTATGCAACACCCCCCCCGTACACATTCAGTTTGCTAGAAGTTAAGTTTCTTCATTAATGCACCAAAACTGTCAAAACTTTATTATTTGGAGCTTTTGGGAAGAGCCCTCTTAGGAGGCCTTGGTCATACTGAAATATGCCGACTTAATCTCAGAGCTTTTATAACAACTGGCAAAAATAAACAACAGAAATGGCAGACATGATACAGAAAAGTATCCCTGGAAACTTTCAGTTCCTCTTCACCACACCCAAAATGCTCTGAAGGAAACCTGCACAACATCAGTCAAGTGTTTTAATCCAAACTTCTCCTCAAATAAGCATCTAGAAGGAAACTCTCTGCCATACTTTGGAATTAAAAGCACACATTTATTGTTTCC
>NW_020450849.1:134329-166151 GCF_003343035.1 Apteryx rowi
AAAACAAGATAAGCCCTGCAGAAAATATGTAACCTGACTATCCTTCACATGAACATGGTTCACAAAGTTTAAGTACCTTGCCATCTTTCACAGATTCAAGCCGTAACACAAGAGCGTGCTTTAATGCTATCCTTTAGAGGTTAGCAAAAAAAGCCCAAGAGCAATTACTCCAGAAGGGGAGAACCGGAGAGCGGTGAGGAGGCAACGCTCACCCCTCAGCCCGGCAGCGGCGAGCCGAGAGGAAAGTCTCGGTGCTTGCCGAGGACAGCGGCGCGGCTGCGAGGGCAGAGGAGGAACCGCTGTGCTGCGCGCCGCGTCGGGGTCCCAACGAACCGCACCGGCCCGCCCGCCGAGGACTCGTCTGCGGGCCCCGAGGAAGGGATTTCTCAATCTTCGTGGCATCCAAAGCATGCAGACAAGTTGGACACCTACCATGGCTTCGCTGCAGGCAGAAGCTGGCAGCATGCTTTAAAAAAATAGTACTGTTGTTACTGCCTGGCCTGTCTACGGGGAAGAAATATTATACTGAAACTAAAATTTGTAACTAAACAACAACAACTGCAAAAATTCATAAATCAGCTAAGCTTCAGCTTAGAAACTGGCTTTTTAAAGTAAGCTTTGAGTGAAGTTATTTTGACATCATTTCACAGAATATTTTAAAATATACTTTAAAACACATTTTTGTATTAGGCAAACTTTAACCAACAGCCAATTCAGACTTGATTTTTGGAAGCCAGTACTGGGTAAATGAGCTCATACAGAACTAGCCATCACGTCTGAATCAGAATCCTTTCTTTTTTTTTAAAAAAAGGCCCGAGTCATCTAATCCCATCATTTCTAACCTTCCTAAGCAGAATGACTATACAGTAGTATACGGCAAATATAGTTGGGCCCAAAATCTACTTGCTCATCAATACCAATCACTTGCACATATTAGTTACTATTTATAGCCAATGATTCTCTTTCTTGCATTTTAATTTATATATTGAAAATACTCCAAATTGACTGACCAACATCACTTAGGGCTGTTGAATCCTACAGCGTCAACAAGCAAGATGAATTAGAAGAGTTTGAATAACCAGACTTAGACAAGGCGTCCTTACTGTGGCAATTTTGGGGGAGGTTTCTGATAGCAGGGGAAGTTAACAGCGCTCTTAGACCGACCCGACAAAGCAGCCTGGAGGCAGCATATCACACTACGAAAAGCAGATTTCAGAGCCTCTAGGTCTTATTGCTAAAACCTTTTTGGCTTAAAACAGAGAAGATACGTAACTGTCCTTATCACTGAAAGGAAGAGTTTTGAAAAACAAACAGATGCAAAAAAATGTAGGAAGCTGCCTGCTTTGAAGAGGGGGGGGAGCTGCAGAGCCTGGAGGACGCAGCGCTCGGCAGCCAAAGGGCATGGCGAGGGCCAAGAGCGACTGACAGAGCAGGAAGGAAACGAACACAGAGAGGGGTCGGCAGCGCGGGGGGCGGCAGTGGGCGCAGAGCCGGGGCAGGCACACGGACCTGGCGCCCACCCCGGCACACCGCTCCGGCAACGCCGGGATTTCCTGCCTCTCTGAAAACAAACCACCAAAAAAAAAGTCAGGGAAATGCCTTTGCCCTCCACCGGGCACCTGCCGATCCGCATAACTTGTTATTAGTTAAGTGGGCGTGAGGCGCCGGGCAGGAAGCGCGCTGCCACCCCCYGCAATGTTTTCTGATCCCAGCTGCGATTCACCCCAGGGCATTCGTTTTATCTGCACTGCACTAATCCGGCAGCGATGACGGAGAGCGCAGGCAGCAAGGGTAGCGGGCACCAGTCACAAAACACGAGTATCTGCTGTTGCACAGGTCCTCTCGCTGCTCTGGACTCGCTCTAGTTTACCTGCGCCTTGCCTACAAGGTGGGCTCCAATCCGGACAACGCGCTTCAGCTGGGGTTTCGCCTGCACTGACTACCCACCCCGGTGCCTGAGGCCCAGCAAGTCCAGAAAACCACTAGAAAATGATGAGCCTGTCTAGAGGGGGAATGAAGCATCAACTTTCATTCTCTCTTTAGGCAGGTCATCATTTTCTAGTAGTTTTTATAAGTTTTATCGTTTTGATCTCAGACCTTTTCCTCAACTCTCCATAATCTTTTTAAATTCTAATCCAACCCTTCAAAGCAACTACAGTCCGCTCCAGTTTGGTTGCACCTGTACCCCCCTCAATCCAGCACCCCAATTTTTAGTAAGTATCAAGCAGTACTGGCCTACAACAGCCATCACCAAAACCCCACGTCGCATGTTCCTCCGGTCTGGCAGCAAGCTCTTGCTAGCCCCACTGGAGGTGAGCGCGGTTCCCTAGCTCGCTATGCCGACACCCCTCCCTAATTTAATCCAGACCTTATTTCCCAAATTTGCTCATTAAAGCAAGGGCTCTATGAGAGTCAAGTCGGAAATGCAACTTCTGCTCCCCTCCGAAGCACTCGGTCAACTTCTCCGAGCAGGAGGAAGCAGTACCTGGTCGCAGGGCTCACAGGCAGGCCCAGACGCCGCCACCACCACCCACTTCATGCCTCCCGCCTCACCTCCCAGGCGCCTAACGCAACAGGCCCATAGCTCATGCGTGGCTCTAATTTAAAATTTCTGTGGATGTGAAGTACTGCTCCTCTGGTAGCTGAAACAATTCAGTGCTTGTCCTTCCCTCTGCCATCGCCCGGACCCATCCGGGCGCCCGACAGGCTCTCACGGCTCAGGAAGATTCAGAGCGAAACGCAGACACCTGCCAAGGAACAGCGCTAAGTTGTGCAGGTTTTCTTAAGCACAGAAATACGTGGAGGGTGCTCCAAGGTTTGTCCTGAAATACAGCTTAAACCCACCCAAGCACTCCAGGCACCAGCCAAAGGTTAAAGGAATTAGAAAACTGTAATGATGTCAGGTCACGACATAAATTCTGATTATTTGTTAATAAACACTTTGCAACAGATAGATGGGTTTAAAGGCAAGTATCCTAGAGAGCTGAAGGGGCAAGCACAGGTTAGGTTATTTTGGCCAGAAATTTTACGTAAAGGCAGACCTGTAGGAATTTCTGAAATTTTCTCCATAGCTGATACACAAAATAATGCCTTTAAGCACTGTAGCAGAGAAAGTAAGGCATAATTAACCCAATTTCAAAGACATTAAAGGGGAATATGTACATTTTGTCTTGATCACAGATCCCAGTTAGTAAACTTTTGTTCTCATTGTAAGGCTTTTAGAGGGAAAACACAAACAGAAATTCTGTTGTCTGCTTAAGACAATCAGCTTCTACGGAAATATTTTCTACGTGCATTTCTTATACAGCACCTCTTAAAACTGGGGCATTTTATATTCCATCAAAAGTATATCAAAATAAGAGTTATCTGCACAGACGAGAGTCTTCTCTGACAAAAATGCCTATTTCCCAAAACAGAAAATAATGCGGAATAAGATGGTGAGCAGGAAGAAGGACGAAGACAAYGCCATTCCCCAGCGAGGCGTGGGAGCCTCGGAAAGGACCTGCGCTGCGAGAGGCAGGAAACCGCCCCGTTGTCTGAAATCTGGCCGCTGGCAGCCACACGTTTCATCGCTTCATGGTAGCCAAAGTCAGGCACTTCCTCGCTTATCGGCAGACAAGCGCGACCGGAGCAAAGCTGGAAGCGTCGCCAACAGCAAGCCGGCGAGGACGGGATTGGCGCGGCGGGGCGAGCGCCGCAGGGGCTGCGCGGGGCTTGGCCCCGCGGCCTTCACCCCCTCACATCCAAAGCACTGAGAAGTGCTAGTTAAGGCAGCCGGCCCTAGCGTAACCTTTGGTTTCCCTCCAATTTAATTAAGCCACCCGCGGTGGCGATATCAGCGTTTTGCGTGAAAGCGGCTGGGTGTCACTCCCTCCCTCCCCCCCCCCCCCCCCCCCCCCCCCCCAGTGGGAATCCTCACAAAAATATCTAGGAAAGCAGGTCAGGGCGGGACAGTTCCCTTCTGCCACGACTTGCAAAGCCATTAAGCGAGGGACATGCAGAAACAGCGCAGCTCTGCCAAAGTACAGATGTAAAGCTACTGTTATCTTGCAAGCCAAAATCTTGAAATTCCCAAATGCCTGAAAAAGGCTTATTTAGGCTGTCTGATTATGTTATTTTGGCTGGGGTTCATTGCTTCTCCTGACTGATAAAGCTGAAAAATCGTGTGTTTGTGGAAATGTCTGCAGGATAATAAAAATAAAGTGATTTCATTACCAGATCGCGTGCCAAGCATTTGCCGTTGCTGACGTAATTTGGCCCAATCTGACAGTTTAAAACACCACTCAGAGAGTCAAATACTTTGTCTCATTTTCAAAGAGCCCTGTCTGCTGCGTGTCCTGTCATCACCCCGATCTGTCCTCCACCCTCCTCTAAAAATCCTGGAGAAAGAAACCAATCTGTATCCAATGCTCAGCTGCTGTTTCACTGCAGGTTTTTAGGCCATTTTCTGCTTTTCCCCCTCTCACCTGAAGTAAATTTTCCTCACAATTCAAAGTCATTAGTCCCATACCGTCTACTAATTTTAAATAACTCTGTAGAAGTTATTAAAAACTTTAAAACTAAATTTACAATGTAGATCCAATGCAATTGCCCTGCTCTAAAAGAGAAAAGCAAAGAAATGTAGATAATGAAGTAAATAGCTTCTCTTTCAAGTATACCACACACACCTAGGTGCCACTTTGCAGTCAGTAGAGTATGTGGCATTTAATAGCCCCAACTGCTCGATAGTGTCTGGATTCTTCAGTCTAAGCACTAACAGCTTATAACCTGGCAAAAAACTTAATAAAACAAAATAACTACTTTGAAAAAAGGCACCTTGATGCCTTTTTGTGATAAATCAGAACCTTTCATTCACCAAACTTCCTACAAATGTGGTACTCAACTTCTAGTCTCAAGTTTTGTGACCTTCAGATTAATGCAAACCATAGATTATATTTCTGCCTGATCATGAACTAAGCTGTTAACTGCAATACTCCAGACACAGCTAGTATTAAAAAAAACAGTTAAAAAAAAATTTTTTTAGAAAAAACTACCTGCACCCTCTAAGCCAATAGTGGATTTCCCCAAATTGCAGAGGATTTTTTTGTTTTTTAAGTGTTCCACGTGAAACATGCAAAACAGTACCTGAAAGCCCGCTATTTCCATATGCCATATATTGCATASCAAGCTTAAAGAATTGGAATTAACAAAAACTTGCACAAAAACAGAACGAAGGAGGAGATGCCGGATACACAGGGGTGATTTATCAACACGCACTCACGTGAGGTGTGACTCACATCCGGGACACTGGCGAGCTGTTCTCATCTCACCCCGCCGCACTAAGAGAGTTGGCAATGCTATTTAATCCGTTCAAGATAAGCTTGGTGTGTTCATTATAAAGCCTGATTATCAGGTCTGAAAATCTCATTTCAAAAACTGCTTTGAAGAGACCACCACGGCCAGCAAAAGGCATGCGCCACCTGCATGTTAGCTCTTCATAGCGTATTCCCAATTTTCCTTATAACAGGAATGGCTTTGAGTTGGAGCACACTTGGCACTCCCTTTTTTACATCTTACAGCTCAGTTATTCCCCTCCAAAACCATTTGTCGCGAGGGACACAGTCAGCCACGAAGCCCGAGCACGTGAGCTCCCTGGGTTTTGTAGCAAGCAGCACAGCACGGGAGCAGCCTGGCGGGAAATCCACGTCCCCACCGAGGGAGCAGCAAACACCAGYGCTCTGGGAGGAAATTCAGCCACGGCACCAGCAGGTCGACACACGCTGCCGGCTTTGCTTAACTGCGAGACAAGCATTTGCTGAGCACTTCAGAGGAGGGAGGAGAGAGGGGAGAGGACGATGCCGGGAAGCCAACGCGCCCCGCTGCCCGTGAGGGCCAAGCCGCGGGTCAGGTGTTTGCAAACCCGCGGCCGGGGGGAAGGCAACCTCCGCCTGGGAGCGGGGGGCGGACCAGCGCCCCGGGGGCCCCTCTCCTCCTCGCCCTCCGCGGGAGCGAGGCCTCGCCAACCCCAGCGCGCTCCTCGACCGGACGGGGTTTGGCTGACGAAGCCCGCCCCGTTTCATCGTTAGGGAGCACATCGGGGTGGTCAGCGCGCGCAGCCGGCGACCCGCGCCGCCACCGCGCCACCAGCCTCCCTCCCGGTCTCGGGCACAAGGCCCCTCCGCCTCCTGCTCGACCATCCCCTGCCAGCAGCAGCCTCCTGAGCCCCCAGGGCGACGCCAGCCTCGAAAACGTGGTCATAAATCATTATTTGAGTCATTCTCTTGCAGTAAGTTTCCCAACAGGAATTTTGGAGGAGGGAGGGCGGCCAGGAATCAAATCTGTTACAAGACAAGCTTGGAAAGACCAGATCCAGGACTGAGGAAAACCACAGGGCCAACAGGGACTGACTCCTGTTTTCCAGGAATCTATACGATATATACATATATTTGTGTGTGTGTATATAATAAAATACTCACATATATATGCATGTATACACACACCAGTCACAATTTCTCATCTGAGCTCTGTTTACCTGCTCTGTGCTGACACCGCCCAGGCCCAGGCAGGCCTCCAAGCCAGCAGCTCAAACCGAGGGGTCCCTGCGCCCAAGGCCAGTGCCCAACACGGGGCTACGTCAGGCGACGCTCAGAGCCCCAGAGGCGTGCGCAGCAATTTGCCACCGCCCCCGCTCAGGCGGATTGAAAACACGGGCAACACAGTCATCAGAAACGGGGTACATCCAGAGAGAAAAGCTAGAGCCTGCCGAGGCAGCTAATCATTACACCACTGAGACTAATAATTACGCATTAGCACCTTAAACAACTTTCCTTAGTTCTCCTCGAGCGGCGGCACGTGTTTTGGAAATAAAACGGCATTCACATGTGAACACAAAAGAAACATGTGCACGCCTCAGCCCCGTGAGAACCAGCCCTCCCTGCAGGGCGGTGCTCTCCTGCGGCCATCTCCGCTCTCGCCAAGCACGGACCTGCAGTCGCCGGAGCGCCGAGCTTCGGGCCGCGGCCGCAGCCAGGCGCTGCCCCCGACGCAGGCGCACGCGCACCTCGCCTGCACGCGCACGCACCTATCTGCATCGCTTGCACAGGTAAACGGCCCGTAAATCAAGTGCCGGAAGTAACCTGAAGAGCCTACTCTCTACGGGGACGTTCAAAACAGGTGTTCAGCGAACACTCGCGTATGTCTTTAAAAGGCTATTGAATACGCTCTGCAACGAGCTGGATGAATTCTTCTTTATTACCGTACTCTGATGTTTTGTGTGTTCAAAAATTCAGAGAAACATTCAAACTGCTCCTGCATTTAACAGACGTCAAATCTTTAATCCTCCCTGACTGCCCAGCTATCTTTCATTTTATGAACAAATAAATGATGATTACAGATTCTGAGCACATTTCTCTCTCATCTTCATCTTTTACTAGTCAGTTCTGAGTAACTTTGCCAGGAGAGTAAATTTGTGCTCTTTCCAGAGATATTTGCAAAAAGCACAAAACGACTTCTACAGTTTTGGCTACTTTAAAATAGACTTCTGTTTTTCTGTAATACAGGTGAATTGAGCAAATAATAGCTCCAGAAATAGCAACTTACAATAGTACTCATGCTAATTTTACAAGGCTGTGACAGAAGGAAGGATGTATTTGATACAGATTTAACATACAGATGGACTCGTCCAGTTTCAACCAAACTGTTCTGCCCCAGATTTTGTGCATGTCTTTCTGCAGAGCTTTATTTTTATTTTGGTTTCTCCTATAAAAAAAATTAAGGGGAAACAATGTYCATTTACTCAGTAAGGCAACTCGGCAGCAGCAGGTTTGAACTTCTTAAAAACTGTTGAAGTGTTTTTATTCATCCAGCTTAAAATCTTATCATTGCAGAAGTTTTAAAAGCTCTATTTGGCAATACTCTTCAAGAGCAGCAAAGACCCAGGATTATTGCTACTTAGTTGGAGTGGAACGTTCTGTATGTATAAAACTTCCGCCTATACTATTGCTCTAATGAGAGCAACTTAAGTGTGGCTGAAGAGTTTATAAGTACAAAAATCAACAAGCACAGCATTCAGCTCTTAAATCCTGTGAGAAAAATGAGCAGCTATTGGGTGAGGCAACAGATTCTGGGTTTGTGAAAAAAGACCAAGAGTAGTTTAGATCCTGACTGCATTTTCTCTCTTGCAAAGATTGGGGAAGGCTGCAAGGAGCCAGACAAATTGCAAAGCGGCATCTGGAAAGACCTGCGAGTGCCGAATCTGTCACAGTGCTCACGGCCACAACCTCAGGTGAAGCCTTGAGTCTTTTTCTTCCCCTGCTTCAAGCGATGCCTATGAGCAACCTCAGCTGTTTACAGCACTGCAGTCGCAAGAAGCCCTTTATCTCATTCCGTGAGCCTGCCGTAACAACTTGGGTTTTTACTCCGGCTGACTGCCTTCCAGCCATCCTTCTCCTTCAGGGGAAGCTCTGGGGCACAGCCCACCCGGGCAGCTCCACGGCAGCCAGCGGCAGGCTCCGCTGCCCGCGTGCCCACACCACTATCAAAAACAGCAGCTTGCCTGAGGGGCAGGAAGTGAAGAATCCCACAAATATCAAAGCGCCGACCACACCGAAGTGTAACGGTGCTGCGCGTATCGCAGCCCAGTGGCTCTGCGCTGGCCTTTTGGGGGGCTACTAGCGTTTCTGGAAACCCCTTATCCGCGAGTCGGGCTGCCAGGGCGCACCGCGGCAGCGACCGGGAGCCCGCCGTCTCCTCCCGACATGCCTCCTCTCGCCCACGCGGCACCGACGGGCCCTCGCAGCGCAYGGCGGTTCATTGCGAGCAATGCCTGCCGGATACCCTCGCAGCGCCCGCAGACCACCCTACCGCGCACGTTTGCAGCGGCCTGCAGATTCATGCTTCTCTCCTGAAATCAATGATGACACAGTGAAGCGCAGGCCCAGCTTCATAACGAACACCTGCAAGTACTTCATGGGATATCTATACACACACTGTCCACATATAGATATTCTACACTCATTTGCAGTTTGATCATATGTGCAGCACAGATATGTCCATTAATATCTGCAAATATTTACACCCTGCCACTAAAAATAAATCTTTACCCTTGAAGAGCAGAAATACCACCCTTCTAACACCGCAGGGGGTGTTGATTAGCCTCTTGCTCTGCAACCTTGTAAAACTTTGCACAGGCTGCACTTTATGCACCCACTAATTTCTATGAGTCTTCTCACCCTATATAAAAATTAATCACTTTGAAATGTGACACTACACAAAGCAAGGGCCTATTTCTGCAAAGTCCTTAAGCAGAGAGCAGGGCTTCATTTTTATATCTCGCACGTGGTCTTAAAATTGCTTCATTGTGTTGCAAATACTTCCTCAAGCTAACAGCGGAAATTTGGACCTGGGGCTGCATGCAGGGGGAATAATGTGGAATATCTCTCATGATTTATTAACACTTTCTCATTACTTCACTTTCTGATCTGTTTTCACCACAAAGATGGTCCATGACATATATTTGAGAGCCTTTTCAAAAGAACAAAAGGGAGGGAGGAAGCCCAGGTCAAAAGGAAGTGATGGGAGAAAGGGATGGAAAAAGCAAACAGAGAAAGAAGCGGGAGGCAACCAGGAAATGTTTATTACATCAGAAAAGTTAATAATAATAATAATAATAATTAGGAGCTTATAAACAAAACAAAACCCCAGACACACTGTATGTGCGGAAGGTAATATGGTATCCTTTCCCCTGAAGCTTTTCAGAAGTCTCAACTCAACGATGAAAATGAGAAGAAAAAGACTTTCAACACAGCCCTTCTGCTGAGTCCATAAAATAACACTTTAATGATAGTTTTAATTAAAAAGTCCTCCATGGTTTGATGTCTAAGTACTCCATGGGGTGCCCTTCCTCTCTGTCCTACTTCCATACATTCAACCAGCTTCTTAACACTGGATCTTCTTGGGGCAACTTTTAGCTGTAATTTGGCTGCAAATAAGTGAGCTGCTCTGAGTAAAAGCCATTAAAAACTATCAATCACAGAACAGATGGAACAAGTAGTGGAAGTACTTTGTACAGTTTTAACAACAAGATTATACCAACGCTCAGTGGCTCTCCCTATCAAAACACAGTATTGCATGTTCTGCTAAGGAGAACGGCGGTTCCTGTCGCATGCACAGCCAAGCAGGCCACCTCCTACAATAGCAACCACACAGCAATTACAGAAGCTGTGCTTGTGAAAAAGCAATTATAGGAAAGTATTTAAATCCTTAAATAGCAAAGGAATTTCTTCTGCCGTTGTTTAGCAACTAGAGCCAATGCTAAGTGACAAAGACAGATGTCCAGGTCTCCAAACAGCACTTCCTAGAGAGCAGTTTAGCAACTGTTGCTGAAACACATTTGGCCACCCCTGCTCTCGGACAGCGCACCAAGCAGCAAACAAAGCGACCTGCTGAATACGGCATAACTTGTGCTCCACAAAATTCTGTTTAATAAAGCAAATAGTTCTTGGGAGCCTCGAAAGAATGAATTTACATCTGATGTCTAAAAAGGCATAGCAAATTCTTTTTGCCATTATTGAAGCATTTTGTAAAGCAGAATGATTGATTTTGGTACCTCTATTTGCTCTGTTTTCACAAAACTTGCAGGAACAAAAGTATCTGAAAATCTGTCAAAATGGGTTGATATCAGACACAGTTTCAAAAAGAATATTAAGGGGAGACTTACATGAATGGACAAGTTGCGTGCGATAGTAGAAACCTTGCTTCTGCAGAAAAACAAGTTTAAAAGGTTCTAAACTATCAAATCCAAAACTGGACTTTTCCACTTACCTTAGTGTTCATACAAGATTTTCCGCGTTTATACTCTTTGTGACTTGCTCTTTTATCAAGCTTGTTCCACAAAGCTTTGGCCTTCCACGTGGTCACCCTTGACTTCAGTTTGGTGTAGAAGTTTCTATTGTCCAAAGGGTCTAATTCAAGTTGGCGAGTGAGAATATTAAAGGCCTGAATGGTACCTTTGCATGTTGAAGCTTGTACAAAGTTTTCAAATATCTGGCCAGCTTGACTATATTTTTCATCATCATTTTCCCCCATGTTCTGAGAGAAGTGTGTAAGAAGGATTAAGCTGGAGCTCTTGTGCTGGAGTACAGGCGACCAACACTACCAAGCACTTCCAAGCATGTTACTCCTAGAAAAGACAAATACAGGTCACATTAAAGCAGGTTCTGCCTAATGAAATTAAAGCCACTAACTGCACATACAGCCAATATGAACATGAAAACACAGCATATGGCCGAACAACGAGGTGCAAGATAAAGTTAGCAATGACATTCAAAACGCATGCATTTAAAAAACAATATAACATACCTGCATTGCCTTAACATGCACTTCACAAAGGCTGCTTTGAAAACCCTACACACTGAAGTCTACTGCTTCAAGAACCACCAGTTTCCCCCAGAACCTGAGGATTTCCTTAACTTTTGTTCAGTGACAGCCACTAGGTAATAGATTTAAGACAAAACAAATAGTCAGATACTTTTCCTAACCAGAATTTAAGTCACAGCAAGTACATCTCCAGTAATGCTTTGGTCTTAAGGATCCTTAGAAACAGGCAGCCAAAAGTCAAGACTATTCTAGGGAAATTTCTCCTGTTACACAAGCTAGGAGCAGGGTTTAGCCAAAGCAATTTAGAATTGGCCCAAGCAGTCAGGCCTCTTGCCATGAGCAAATGCAGAAAACAGGATAAGCAGGAACATTATCACAAGCTACTCCAGAACCGAAGTAACAGAAAACAAGTAACCAGAGAGAGCTCCCCCTTTTTTAACTCTCTTGCCAAAAGGAAAAAGGGTTAGGTGTTCTGGTGCATGGAAAGGAATTTTATCTCCACATGTTAAATGCTAAAGTTATGTGTTTGGAGTCTTACCTTGTTGTGCACTACAGACATAAGATAGCGACGTTCGGCCCACTAAGTCCCACTGTCTTTTCCTAGTAATATGATCACTGTTAAATTGTGTCTGATATTCCAGATAAATACCCTTACGTTCTGTAAGAGCAAAGCTATTCTAAATTAACATCAGTTTGCAAGAACTGAAATAGTTTCTTTGGGGCACTCCCTTATCCTGCTTTACCCTTGTTCTCTAACGGGGAGTGTCTCAAAGAGTCAGCCAAGGTCCAAAGAAAACATCCAAGTGGCTTTTGCATTTTTCAAGCGAATTATTACAGGTTACGTAGAAACTTGCCCTCAGAAGAGGGTCTATCTGGACTCAAGTCCAGAGATTTAAGTCATATATTCTTCTTCTCGCTATTAAAGAATTAGCTACCAGTCCAAGCAATCAAGAACTAAATCAATGCTTGCTTAACCTCCCACATAATTAGTTATTTTACTTGGAACGTCATCTGTTGGCTGATAGTTTTAGAATAAATTGTTAGAAGGGCCTTTGAAGTTATGCTTTTTAATTTAACGCTGTTCACAAACTATTCATTCTCTTCTTGCATTTCCTTCAAAGAAGAGAAAACATAACCAGTATATTTAAGTAAAGAAGAGACCTACCATGTCTATCTCACAATCCTCTAATACAGAAAAATATTATGCAACATATTAAAAAAGATCCCAAGGGGAGAAATAACGAAGCATTTGGAACAGTCGCATTCCCTGGCTATGCTCAAAATAAATAACCTTTGTGCACATCATCATTCTGTTGTTGGTTTGTGGGTAAAATAAATTGGCAACACTCAAGAGTCTGTACATTTTCTTAGACCAAATGTCATGATTAAATACTTTGTGCCAAGAATAAGTCAGGAAATTTTTGTTTTCCCCTCTGAATTCTTCATTTATAGTATGCTCCGTGCCCTTTTCTGAAGGGCTTCGTGAAGTAAAAGTACAAACATGTTGTATGCCCTGACTTACCAAAGGTCTGATTTTTCAAGAAACCGAGCGCCCTGAGCGCCCCCTGACACAACAGKCGTTGCCGATGCCCAGCCCCTCTCCAGCTTGAAGTCCTCGAGGAGGACGAGCCGACCCCCCGACACCGGTGAGGTGGCACGGGAGCGCAGCCACCCCGGCTGCCCCCCGAGCATCGCAAAACACAGCGCTTCCCGGCTATTTTGGGGTTGGCCTGAAATCGGCCGAGGGATTCAGTAGGTCCTGGGGGAGCGGGAAAGGGAGGGGATGGCCAAGCAGACAGACTGCTTGCGATCCATCTGAAATATATGTCTGGATTTAAGATTTACACACAAGTTGTAGTTTAAGAGGAAGGCAACTAAAGATAGCAACAGCACCGTGTAAGACACTGCAACATGGCTTGAACAGTGTGACCTATAGGCACACCGGGATTTGAGGCCAATTAAAAATAAAAAATAAAAAAAAATACACACTTACTTTGTCATATGACTTCAATACCTGCCTAAGAGTGGGGGGTTTTTTTGTTTGTTGTTGTTGTTGTTGTTGTTTTTTTTTTTTTTTTTTTTACAGAACAGCCAAAGCATTTTTCTTTTGCCTCAAACTAATGCTGACTAGCTTCTTGTTGAGTGAGGAAGTGTCAGTGAAATATTCCACTTTGGACACTGCAGCTAAGCGAACAGCAGTGAGATTAGATTTTCTTCTTCACTGTTGCCTCATATCACTATTACCTCACCACTACAAAAGATTTTGAATGACCTAATAGCTATAAAACAATACTCTCCACTGTTTTCATTAGCTGACCACAAGATTATCATGTTCATATAACACAAATATCTCTAAAAGTCAACTCTGGCATAACTGATAATAGAGTCTGATCACAAGCCCCTACATTTAATTTATTTTCTGTGCACAGAGAGGAGATATTTTTATAGCCTCAACAGTTTCCATGCAGCAAAGATGGGAGGAAGAGAAGAGCTGAGAGAGCAGAGCCATATCTGAACCTCCCAAGGAGGGGAAAAACAGTGTGTGTCAGGCTGGTAATCGTGAGGAGAAAGGAGAAACGATGGTCTGCATAAACCATGCCTAGAGTACTACCATTTAAGCATTTCCTACTGTCATTAAATAGATCGCTCTGGGGATGAAATACGGATCTGAAAGCCTCACCGCAGTAAGCACTGGTGCTGACCCTGGGATCTGTGCTCGTCAAAGTGACTAGCGAACTTCCTCTGGAAACAATTCAAAAATATAATGAAGTCGATCTGAAAGTTTACTTAAGTGCTGTGGCCCAATAACAAATTTGGGCCACAGAAGACAAGACGACTCGAGAGCTGGAAGCAGTATGGACAAAGAGGTCTTTTAAGTGAGAGCTGAAGCACTCATGCATTTTGGCAGCCGTGGATGAGATGAGCAGCTAGCAGGAAACCACCGCTTCACATCCCATCTTTTGCGTGCACCAAGCGCACAGGAGCAGGTGACTTTCCCTTCGACGCCTCGGGCGTTAAGGAAAACTCCAGAGTACTCCTGGGCAACGCACACCAGGAGGCTGCCTTTGGATAATTCCTCCTGCCATAACAACTTATCCCAAACTCTTTTCCGTCCCTAACCAGGGGACAACTGCAACGTCAGATGAAGGAAAGACTGAGAAGTGTTGTTCGTCTATGGTGGCTACCTAAGAAGAAAGCAAAGAACATAGCACAGCTTAAAGACAGGCAGGGGAGAAAGGAAGAGGAGAAAGCAGAAATTAAAATAATAGTGCATGCGCAGATGTCTATATATGAAAGTATTTCCTTCAGTGAAAAACTCTTTTACTAAAGGCATTTTTGAGAATAGCAAACAAAATTCTTCTACTAACAACTGCTAGTTAATGATGCACCAAGCTGGTTCACTTCTGCTAGCATGAAGCCCTTTAGCATGATATAGCAAGTGATAAAGTTGAAATATAGGCATCACTAAACAAAAATGACTAACTTTTGACAACAGAAGCATGTCAAGTGCTTGTTGACAGTGTTTCGGAGTAGCATGCTCAAAAGTTAAAAACAACTTCTTTTGGTTTAGTTTTCCCATTGGGGAGAAAAAACTATTAATTTCAATTCAAACTCACAGCACTTTTAAGTCCCTCCTTAGTCCCTTAGTGCTCTGTTTCTAATATTTGAGAACATGATCCTCAAGGAGATTGGAAAAGAATTAAATTCCTCGCATTTCAACACCAGTAATCCTGATGCCATTTTCAGTAAAGCCCTAGTTCTGCCATGTTTACTGAGAGTAAATTCTTTTATTATGACTTTAGTCAGGCAAGCAGGATACAATACATTTATTGTTTGCTTAAGGTTAAGAACAACAGAAACAAAAGAATGGATTCTGCAGCATCTGTAGTGATCATTTACTTTGGACTTCCCTCATCACTAAAAACTACAGTATTTCTGCTGTCTCTTCCCTGTCAGATGTCTAAAAGCTCAATACCAATGCAAGTGAAACTGGCTGCATTACAGGACTTTCTAGGCTTTTCAACTTCGTTTCTACTCACATCAGGCACTTTGTTTTCATGTTGACCATTTTAAATATAAATATTTCTATCCGGAGAAAACATAGCTTTTTGGTGGTTTGTTTTCTTTGCCTGTTTTCCTAGAACTGACATAATAGGAAAAAAAAAAAAAATGAGATTCTGGTAACAACTAGAGCTCTCCCTTGCTTTGCTTATAAAACTAGCTCAAACACAAAAGTAGATCTGCTTAAAATGCTTGTTTACTATTGGTGAGAAACAGAAAATGCATTTCTTAAGATGCACAGTCCTGAGAGAAACATCAATGAACAAAAATTGCTTCTGAACAAAGCCTCACAAACAGTCTCCTTATAAGCAGCCAGATGAGTTTTATGTATTTTTATAGAAAGCTGACTGCCACAGAACTCCTGCAAAATAGCTTCTGAGGCCAAGCATGGAATTCAAAACAGCTCCTACCGAGACACTCGCTGCCTCCGAACTTGCAAGGTTACCGTACACGCTATCAGCTTGCTTTGCCAAAGTTATATGAAACATTGCAAACATACGCCTCCCAACAAGTGCTGCTGTGCTCATTTAACCTGCTACATCTGGAACCGTCCCGTAACGCAGTGCAGCTGGAAGGACGCTAACGCCTTCCAGCGAGGATGCGGGTACCTTCACAGGGCGCATGAAATAAAGTTATCCATCCGCAGGAATGTACCCACAACGCAGACTAAGCCGCGTTCCACGTGTTGCGCCATCAAGGACAACACGTGGACGCGGGGCTGCGCGGCGCCGCTCCCGCCGCCCGCCCGGGCGCCGCCGCAGCCCTCCCCGGCCCCGCGACACCCCCGGGCTCGCTCTGCGACGCACAAGCATTTCAAACGAACGGTGAACTACCGCTTTCCACGCATCCGTACGCCGTATATACTACAACTACTGCTGTACTGCTGAGGAGCAAGTTCTGAACTATAGAAAACAAAAAAAATTTTTTTTTTTTAAATAACTACATCATACTACTTATACCACTTGGAATTGCAATATTAAGTCTAATGGTTTTGAGGAAAAAAAAAAATTCTCTAGCCCAGTTGTTAGGTGTCGGCGCAATAAAAATACCTCTGATGATGTATTAGTTTTATACATAGATTCTCACATAAATATAGGCAAGTGCTGTTACTACCTTTGTTCTCTGTTTTTACTTAATGTTTTACTCAAAATACATGGCAAAACCACACACAGTGAGTTTTCACTACTTTTAAAAAAGATTTAAAATAGCCAATATACTAAAATGAAGCTAAATGCCACTCAGCACATTTTACAATCAATTCTCTTTTCCTGGTATAAATTATGGTTTCATGGTAAACATCTGCAAAACATCCAAGTTCTTTCCTTCAACATCTATTTTTAAAAAATTCCTTTTAATTAGAAAGGAGACGTTGGGAACCACAGTTTAGGCGCCTAAGAACTCAACACACAGGGACAGACCACCTGAGCGTTATTTCAGGCATGCTGCCCGCGTACAAATACTAAGATCCGAACCGAACAGTAAGGTCTAAGTTTGAAGAAGGTCGGTGTCCTCGAGGGGCGAGGAGGCGGGTTTTGCTGCGAGCCGCTCCGCCGGCCACGCGCCCCTCGGCGGGTAGCAGGCGGGACAAGGGCTGGGGCCTCTCTTGGGGCAGCTCCAGAGGAGCCGCTCGATTTCCTGCGTTCAGGCTGCGGGCGTTAAGCCTGGGGCGCGTCTGTCTACTTAGTTTCTTTGCCCCAAAATTATGCTTTCCAAAACCAAGCTCGTAAGTAGGAAGGACAGACAATAGTTCATAAAGCAAAAACACCTACCAGGGCAGACCATTTTTTCCAGGAGCTGTTCATGGATTCAGGCATCAGGCAGTAAATCTTAGTGCTTAGTATCGGTTCTCTTTTCTTTTTACCAACTGCGATATACCCTCTCATTTCCATGCATGCAAGCCTTCCCTGTGAGGCACAGCGAGGACTCAGAGGCTTAAGAATCACAGACAACATAATTAACTTTAAGATGAATATAGTTTTCACAGAATTTAGAATTTAATTGACCAAATTAATGAACTGCTGGGAGCCACACCCTGCTTCATGAGTTTTCTAGGTAGTCAATTAAATGCAAAAAAAGTATGCAGCTTCAGAAAAGAAAAGTCTGCAGTGAGGGTATTTAAAAATTAGTTTTTCTAACAGAGGTGCTAAAAGCTCTATAATAAAGTCCTAAATTTTCATATAGTCTACATCTTCAAAAATAACTTTAGATGATTAAGCCACATTCATTAAGGGTTAATGTCATGCATAAATAGCATATTAAAACCTGACTCTTGTTTAGACTAGTTACGAGAAAGAACATTTTTCAGTTCTGCTCTAGAAGAACTGAAACACAATATAAACAACAGTAGAAAGTTTATGCTGGTGTTCTGGGTTGGGACTATGACAGCAAAGGGAAAAAGGAAAAAACGGAAGGAATTTAACATCGGCCAGCAAGTAAGTGTACCTCTTAAGAAAAGGCACCTGTTATTCAAGTTAAATGATGTTATGAAAATACTGTCAGTGAAAAGGATTAAATGGACAAACTTCAAGCTCTGTGAAAATCCTGCCCACCTTTGCCTGTGATGACACTTACAATTTCCAGCTCACAGAGCAAAATAGTTACGATATAAGGAATAGCAGGGGGGGTGGTTTGTTTTGCCAGCAGCACCAGATTTCCCACTTTCAGCAGGATGTCACGACAAGGGGCAGGCGACGCCAGAGCGCCGCACGTAGCGGCGGCGCCCCTCCAGCAGGGCTCTCCTTGCACGCGGGGGGACGCGGGGACGGAGGGGAACACGCTGCGGAGGAAGAGCGCACGCACGAGGTGGGAATACGCAGACCGGGTTAGTCGGCAACCGCGGAAATGCCGCTTTGTTAGTCCCCCTTCGAGCACCAGGGCAACCCAAAAGGACGGGCAGCGGGACGGGCTGGGCACTTACCGGGGGCGAAAACCCGGGGCTGGTGGGGCCGGAGGGTGCCCTGGGAGGAGAGCCGCCACCGGCAGCGAGACGTGCCCCAGGGCGGCAGCAGGAGCCGCCAGGAGCCCCGACAACCAGGGGCACCCACACGAGACTTCTTCCCGCAGGGTAGTATTTGAGAAAGGAAATTAATGTTCGCTTCTTTTTTTTTTTTTTTTTTTTTTTTTTAAACAAAAAAGCAAAGCGATGGCTGCGCCGAAGCCAATTGCCCTGTATACATCTTGGAGGGGAAAAAGGAACCGCGCTGACATTAGTTTTCACAGGATATACGCCAAAACCTCTCATAAGTATGTAAAGATTGTATTTTCAAGCGTGGATGCCCGGTTATACGGCCTCTCTGCAGGCCGTGTCCCTCCCGCCAGCGGGGCTGTGCCAATTGCCCCGGAGGTGGCCAGGCCCCACGCTCTCCCGGCCAGGGCAGAGCAGTCGCCAGGGCTGCCCCGAGCACCTGCACATCCAACCTCCGCACCGGTAACCAGCATTCACCCACTGAAAACAGACTATACTGCACTGCCAGTTATCAAAGAAAGAAAGTGTTATGAGAGCTATTTTCATACATATATACACACATGCTTTTAGAAATTAATCGTTATATTCAATTGTTATATATATATTTTAAACACAAGCTAGCACTCAATTAGTATTTCCTATGGCTAGTCACAATATTAATGTTATCAGTCACTCTAAAATCCATAGGAAGCACAAATAAGTTAAAGAAAGAAAATGAAAACAAAACAAGAACAAAAAAAAAAAAAAAAAAAAAAAAAAAAAAAAAAAAAAAAAGGAGCTTTGAGTTGCTAAAAACAGGTTCTTGGGTTAAACTACTGTCAATTCACCAAACACCAGCCGCTGAATGACACTGGAAAATCGTGAAGAAGCACCCAGGAAATGTCCGCCAGAGGGTGGTGGAAAACCAGAAGACTGAAGTTAAAACACCAAACTCTGTGCTAGGAAACATTTATGTGCAAAAACAGAATAAAAGGTAATGAGTTTGCTTTATAGCTGTTTTTGTCTTTTTGCCCTTGTAAGCTGGACCCATAGTTACCCAAAGAGATTAGAAAAGACATCACTTCTGAAAGCAGAAGCAGTATTTTTGGAAGAAAATGTGCAGGATGACTTCTACCCTCTTTCAGCCTTGCCTTCCCAAAGGCTAAAGAAAAACAAAGTACAAACAAAAAACCCAAACAAAGATTCCAATAGAGTTACAAAAACATCATCCATTTCTGCTGCAGAAAAATCCTCTCAGCAGACAAAGAATTTATCTCAAAAGATTATTTGGGGAAAATTCATCAGAAAAAAATTTAACAGTGGGAATAAAACATTAGGAAGCAGCCCCTTCAAACAAACCTCTGGAAGCAGACTAGAATTAAGCAATAACAGAAAAGACGGCAATCCGGTGTCATTGTTTTCACAAAGCGAGCGAGGATCTGGTCAGATAGAATTACATTATGATTCATCGTCTCAAGCATAGAAAAGTATACTAAGAAGTGTGTAAACCGAAAAAGCGCTTAGTAATAGTAATTGTTCATCACACACATAGTGAAGCCTGGTTCCAAAAGACTAAGGTTTATATCCACCACCTCTGTACTGTCAACAATATTGAAGCTCAAAAGAGGCGGATGCATCTTCTTACGTTAAAGCCTCTATGCAACATCGGCCACTTGCTTCCAGYCACCTAACAAATGCAATAAGCTGTGCTTACATACATAAAAGATGTTATCAGACTCTTTGTTAGTCATTCCTTCATCTGGAAAATTTATTTTTCCACTTACCTGTACTTCACTGCATGCAAGTAGGTATGCATGCTAGGAATGCACGTATTCCTAAAGCTAATTCTCAAAAGATATTTTTCTCACTGTCATTCAGTGCCAACATTTGCTTTACCGTATAAAAGACCCCAAATTTTTGAACGGAAGAATGCAACCTGCAGGAGGCTTTGGCCAATGTCAACACACATATCTGAAAGTCAAGATTAACAGTGGTTTCAAGAGTTGAGCATGGGTAAGTGCAAAATCATAACAAGTATGTTAGACATCCAAAATTCAGAAAGTTTTAAGATAAATGTTTCATTCCCATGTATTAATGGCCATTAAAATCATTTCATTCCCATGTATTAACACAAAGTTACATGTAAAGGCTACAGTTGTCTGGGATCCTGAAATGATGAATGCAACAATTATTCATTGCTTCTTTGAGCATAATGCTTGTAGCTCCAGAGCAGATTAAAGACATTAGATTTCTCCCCCTTCCTACAGCTACCCAGAGACAGAGCTAAGGCTGCTGGGGCGCCCTGACTCTCAGCAAAGTCGAAATTTTCAGAGAGAGGGGATTAACTGGTTCTAGATTTGCGGAGCGCCTGGTACGGCAAGGTCCTGATTAGAGCCAGCTTTGTTGGAGAAAACAACATTTTAAAAAGGAAAGAGATTTATGAAAACAACTTGGGTCAATGCATTTTTGCTTTAACACAGCCCAGACGCTGCCAGCCCGCCAGATACCCGACGGCTGGTGCAGGAGCTGAGTCCCGGAGCTCCCAGCCCCCCGAAGCCGCCCTGAGGGGGGTCTGAGCCCACGGAGCTGCCACCCCCACTCCAGGGCCCCGCGGAATCAGCCCGGCAGCCGGGAGCCCTCGCAGCCTGACACGTACCAAGTGCTGCATTCGTGTTTCCAAAAAGGGGAACTGGGGAGTGGGAACAGCCACAGGTTTTTCAAATATTGGGAATGGGAAATTCTGGAAGTTTTTATCCAACTTCTCATCAGAAGAAAACCTAAATTCCTTTTGCCAAAATGCACTTGCATAAAACAAGCCAACTGAAGACATTAAGACGTACTTCATTACTACAGTTCCTTCACATACAGCTCAAACAATTCTAATACCCCCTACATCTTGTACAGACCAAGAAGAAGAAACCAAGAACTGACTGAGAAAAGAAAAATGGGGGAAAAAAAGATGGAGATAAGCATTTTTTTGGATGTAACCTATTCATAAAGGAAACACTGTGAAAGTTTTTCATTTTACAAATATGATTTTTAACAAGAAGTTGTTTAACCACTGAGCCAGAGACCTTGCATGAGCTTGCACTACTCTCTGGTTTTACAGCAGCATGGATTTCTGCCTCTCCTGAGGGCAGATAAGCAGCACTGCTTGTATTTCACTGAAATGTGCAACCAGGTCTCTATCTGCATGCAAGTTACCAAGCTTTAGTTATGCAGGAAAAAAGGGCTAGCTAACRCCTTAACAGGGCACATTACTCTTGTGATTAAATACTAACGCAGCCGGTGCCCTAAGAGCTAAACGCGCAGGGGGCAGAGGTTTTGTTGCACCGTCTTTCCAAGGTGGGACATCCTTGGGGCTCACTGCAGGGGGTTCTGGGTGTTCATAAATCCACGAAAACAGCACAAAACTAGCCTTCACATGTGTCGCAGACTGTGCCGCGGCCTCCCCCCGCAACGCAACGATGGACRGCGGGGCTGAAAGACCCCCACGCAGCACCACTCACTCCTCTGCTACAAAGAAAACCCAAGTTGGCAGAAACAACCCTACTGGAAACGTTTAAAGAAGATCATTCACTACCTTTTGGCCTTGTAAAGCTTGGGGGTGGGGGGAAAAAGAGCTTCAGACCTACTCTTGGACACTTCTTTCTACTCTTTCCAGCTAGGACTTAGGGCTTTTTTTTAAGATACATGAAACGTTTTTTTTCAAACACTGTTTGCACTGCTACTCGGATTACCAAAGAGAATGAACAAGTGATAAACAGCATAAAGCAAAGAAAGCAATGATACCTTCTGAAGCAAAAAGCTAAACTATGATGCATGTAAATCACAGTACTTCCCCTTTTGATTCCAAACTGAARTTAAAAACAGGTTCTTCAGCACATACTGCACCCACAGGCATGTGGCCACCGCTCACCTTCAGGAGCTGGGCAGTTATCGAGCAGAAGAGGAGGCATACGCTGCACGTATCCACTTGGAGCCGGTGTGTCGTCTGCCCAAAACTATTCACTTGATATGGGCTCATCCCACCCAAAAAAAGTGAGTCTCAACATACAAATTAAACCTCAAATGAAATACTTCAGAGAGGAGGAAGCAGGGAACACATTTATATCAGCTCTGAAAGCAAAATATTCACACAGTGATGCTCCCTTTTGCATGCAAGTCACACTACAGCCAAATTCTGCTTAAAGAAAACTCTCGAACCAACAGCCCAAGGAAACAGAAATAAAATTTGAAAAGTGCTGCAGAATAAAGAAAGTGCATGTACCAGTTGAGAGATTTCCACAATGCATTTCTAAATCATAAATCCTTAAGAAATGGAGCTAGGAAGTGCCCGCACACAAAACCACACGCGTGCACATCCCAGGACACGGCACAGCAACTGGGCTTACAGGTGCATCTCCCAGGGCTCCCGCTGCCGGGAATTTGGGATCTTTGAGGAAACTCGTCTGCAGCATTTCATATGACAGCACGTCTCCRCTGCACGACCCGAAGGCCTCCCCGCCCCGGCACGCCGAGCCGAGGCTCCTGCACCTCTGCCCGTCACCTGCTGCCGGACGCGGCCAGCGAGCGCCCCTGGGGAAGCAGCCCAACGAAACAGCCCCCTGCATCCCCCGCGCATACTGCCTTTAAAAAAGGGGGAGAGCCCAGCCATCGCACAGATGGCTAATGATCGGCCCCAGGAACCTTACAGGCACAGACACTTAGCGTGCTAAGAGGTGTAACAAACCCGACATGCTTACATCTCCCTAACCAGAAAACCCAGATTGTTAGTAACGAGTACGAACACAACTAACACACAAACTTCCAAACCGATTTCACTATGTTCTTGCTTAAATCCTGTTTTTCTCTGGTCCCTACAAGTGCCTGCCAGTGTGTCTTACGGCACAAAGCTGAGAATGTCGCTGCTGGAATTTTAAATTTTAAGCAAAAGTGACAGGAATATAATCCAGAATATAGGCTTAGAGGAGAGGAAAAGCAGGGAAGGAAAAGGTAAAGGCAGAACCCTGAATGAGCAACTTAATGTGATTTGGCCCAAGTCTCACAGCCACTTAGTCACTTGCTTGCAGAAATCCACCACAGTTATGAAATTATAAGCAATACTGGCCAGCAACGTCAGGTCAAAATATCTCGAGTGAAATCTTAAACATGCTATACAAGCAAAAAGTCCAGCTGTTTCCACCTCTCCTTAGCCTAGGCAAGGTTATCATTACACTGTGCCACTGCTGTAAAACAAACCCAGTCATCTAAAATTGCAGCACGGGGAAGATGGCTCTGCCTCCGCCGGGGTGTGCCAAGCGAAACTCGCCACGGTGCCGCGCAGCGCAGCGCCGCGCCTGACCCAGCACGCCCTCCGCTGCGGCGCTGCTCAGCCACCACGCGGCAAATAAACGCCGTTTCTTCCGGCCCCCCAGCTCCTACGGGTAACAGGGGCACCTGCAAGTATGGGAAGAGCTGGCACACTGCAAATGAAGTCCAGAAAGCATTAACAGGGGAAAAAGTCACAAAATGTGAAACAAGCATTTGCACTGGACAATGACTGTGAATGTTCTATTTAAAGTAAAAATGTATCAGGGCAGGAACAGTGGAAATCAGGATCCTATCTGAAAAATAAAAAGGTGACTGCAAATATACGCGACAGGAATTATTCATGTGAATATAACCCTGCAAAACTATTAAATATTTAATACAAATGTTGTCTTTTTTGCTTAATTCTAATGAACAGGGCAAGAAAGTTTAATATTTCTGTTGTCAATATCAGTCTCTAATGACCAGGCCCAGAACCATCAATTAGTTTTCATTTTAAATTCCCTAAACCTGGTGGAGACCAGAAAAGCTCTCTCCCTTGGAGATCTTCCTCCAAGAAAACAGAAGAATCATTAAAATCAAAATGGAATCATCATGCACAGAAAGAAAACATCATTTGGCTTAACCACTTCCTCCAAAATTAGAAAAAAAAGAAGTTAATTTCAGCCCTACTTCTGGCATAATATCATAACAAAGTATTAGACAATGGGCCAAACCCATGTGGCAAGAAAGAAATTTGGATTGAAAACATGAGCTGCTTCTTAGTATGACAAGAGGTGTAATTTTCTCATTAGAGAAACAGAGTCATTAAAAATAAATGCAACTAAGACTTCCACGAACTCTTCGGAGGCGGTGATCATAACCTGACAAAGTCCCTTGGTATCTAGAAAGCAAGTCAGATAAAGCAACAAAGAAAGTTCACTTGCCTTCTGCTTTGCAAAAGCACCACTAGTTCTTTCTCACACACACTGTCAATAAGCTYTGCATGGGCGTCAGTGTATTGGCTACAGGGCAGCTGATCAGGCAGACAGAGAAGGAAGGATTTACAATTCTTCGCTTGTCTGTATGCTACTTCAGGAGAGCCGAAGAAAGATTTGAATAGTAGTAGCTCGCAGGCTCTCYGAGTACTAAATTACTCAAGTGAAAAATCTGTGATACATTGCACCAATATTTACTTCTAAATGCAAACTTGGATGCAAATACAGGCCTGCTTCACATTATATGCCATTCCTTTATTTACCTTGGAAAACAGCGAACTAAAAGCGACACTTAAATACACAGCTGTTTTCCAGAAGCAGATATTTGTAGTTATATCAGTCTGAGCTTTCAAAGGAGCCCAAATCACTTCAGGAAAGATGTATCCTATTAAGTTCTATGCCAGTTATGGCCTTTTGAATGTTTTACTTGTCAAAAAAAAAAAAGACACAAAATCTCACCTCAAAGGGCAAGAGTTTCATATTGACATTGCTTTGTAGAACTACCTGCTTTATTTGACCATCTGAAGGGTGTATATAAATGCTCCTTTAGAAAAAGCTGAGTCAAAAAACTATCAAGCACAGTGTCAAGTCATTTGTGTATTTTTTGAAGGTCAGGTTGTACCTTGGACCTACCTTTGTAAGAGGATAGTGTTGTGAACAACGTATTAGTGTTGCACCTTGCCCTTAAATAGCTGTATAATTCCTTTTGTTCTGTATTAATGCTTGATAAATGCACTGTAAGTGGGAGACAAATATTCCGACTCCATAACTCAGCTCGAAGAGGCTTCTACAAGCACATTACTAATAGCATCAGTCCACTCATTAAGTCAAATAGTAGCTAAAGAAGTGGCTATTCACACATTCAGTGGCATGTATTTAAATACATACATAAAGAAGGCCTTAAGATGTTACCAAGCTTCTGCATTTATCATGAAAAAAACATCAGAAATATTGCTAGAGCCCTTTAAATGGATCTATTCAGGAAGAAAACATGACTCCTTTCTTGGTTTAAAAAAAAAAAAAAACGGAGAGAAAGAAAATAACCCTGCTCTTAGCATTTTTGCAGGAACAAGTTAAGATAAAGAACTCGTGGCTCCCCCTTTCCCACTTAAATCCAGAGAGGAAACCCCCCCGCTGTGGGGTTTCACCCCAGAGGGGAAGGGACGACTGCTGCCTCCCACCTCCCGGGGTGATTTTCTTACCCCCAGGAGTCGTTATGTCTGCGGTGAACGGCAAAGGATGCTGCCCTGCCCCAGGTCAGCATCCCGCCGCGCCACCCAGGGGAAGCGGTGCTCCCCGAGGGATAAAGAGCCTCCTGCCCATGGCTACTCCATAGTTATCTTGACAATTGAGATTTTTTTTTTTTTTCTTTTAAATCAATGTGCACAAAGCTGGTTGCCCTGGTGCACATTAACATATTTTCCTGTCCACTTATCAAAGCATCAGAGTTACAAATAAGATGTGCCTGACCCGTAGTGTTGGTTGTGCAGCCCTGCAGCACATCCCGTGCTGTATTACCTTACTCATTACCCCTCCGCTGCAGTTTCAGCTCAAACACCTGCTCCCAAATAGATACCAGGTACCCCGGACAAGAGACGGCGCCTCATGAAATATTTGGCACGTTGTCTCAAATTACCTTTGACATGCACGGTTATTTATACTTCGTGGCACACTGCATGCCGCTGTGACAAGACAGCATCACATAATACTCTATGTCAGGAATGCAGGCAACAGATTTAAACCAATCCTCACTTCAAGACACTTTTACTAGGAAGCAGGTCACAAACTGGGTAATATCCGTTTTATGCACTGAGAAATGTGTGTTGTTCATTTCCAGGAAATAAAAGCAACCACCCTTAATCCTTCTCCCCCTCACACACACAACCCATCAGAACAATAGAAAGAGGGTTTCTTTTGTCGTAACAGGTTTACTATTGGGACATATTTAGTTCAGCACGCAAAGCTCATTCTTTTTAATGCATTTGCTAGAATACCTTCTAATGTTGACTCAGTACCGAGGCACTGTTTCAAAGGGCAATTACAGCAAGAAGTATTTGGTTACATCCACTCAATTCAGCTTCGAATTATGCACCGATAGTTCATATTTATGGAGCTCGTTTCCAAGCCCCAAACTCATGCACATTTCTGATGTTCATTCAGCCACACTGATGCTCTGAACACAAATACTGTAGGAAGAAGCGTCAGCTGTTACTAAGACACGGAAGACACCCATGTTCTGCATTCTCCTTATGAAGAAAAACTCTGAAATCTGAAAGATGGCTCCAGATGTCAATATCCTGCTGTCCCTACAGCTGTGCCATAACCTGCACAAACTCTTAATTTTCTGAACTGACAAAAAAAATAAAATGCAGGTGACAATCGTGGGAATTCTTAGCACTCAGTGAAAGGGGGAAACCAAATATTGAGTAGAAAGATAGCAGTTTGGATCTGAAAGAGAACTCATTCATATAAATTATCCAAACCCGAGCATCACGTTTCATTAGCCATTCCTTCGGGGCAATTAGGATGGAAATTAGGCCTGGAGAAGGAAGATCTCGCACTCAGAAAGCTGCCTCCTTAACAAGGCAAGGAGAGACACATGAAGATGCTGTTCAAGCCTGGGAAATATCTCTCAGTGGGAGAAAAGCAATGGAGATTCAAGAGACCCACTGTGCCAGACCCTCTGCCAGGGTGAAGCAAGGAGGACAAGAGGACAAAAATAAAAATCACCTTGACTATGCACTTAATACCATGAAGTCAAGCCCCAGTACTCGCTGCAACACAAGCCCCGAGTCTTCTCCTAGTGCATTCAAATTGCTACTTAAACATTATTCCCCAGCTCAGCACAAGGTGACACAGCATAAAGAAAATCCATAATAAACAGCCTGATAAAAAGCACATACAAGATATGATCCTGTGCAAAAGGAAGCTGCTGTGATGAGTAAGAGGAAACCAAAAACCACCCACTATCTTGTAGAATAAAGTTCACTAAGGGTGGTGTTTAACCAAAGAGGGTTTTTTTCAGCTGGAAAGAGTGTCAGCAGAAACACTGTGTTGCATTATGAATTTCTCCCTTGCTTTTAGCAACTGTCTTCGTTTCTCTAAATTCATCTGTGTTGCCCTGTGTGCGCAGGTTTGAAGGCCAAGGCTATCGCACATCCTGAACACCACTAACAGATGGGTCTTACCTCAGCCCATAACAAGGATTACAGTTATCGCGATACACCCTCATCCAATTACATGCAAATAAGAATGCCACTATCTGACAAACCCAAGTCTTCCCAAAGAGGAGGGGGAAAAAGCATATTCTGCTTTTGCTTCACCTCCTCTCTGCTGTTTTCTGCAAGGGTTGATATTTTTTATGCTGGACTCCCTGGTATTTTACTCACACATGACAGACTAGGAGCAAATATCTTGGAAGATTTAAAAGCCTTCCAACTGGCTATTCAGGTAAGAAAGCACCAACAAAATATGTTATGTAAAATAAAAACCATTTTGAGGCACTCAGCCTTAAAAATAACACCGTATAAAAGAAATCTTAACATTTTTCTGTTGCAAATTTTATAGATGTTTGAATTGCCATAAAACAATTTAAAGTTGATTACAAAAATCCCCACATATTCCCAACAAAAGTTTATCATGGCACTGGAAATTCTGTTTTGCCGCTTGGATATAGCAGTCACACACAAGGATAAATTGAAATACCCTCTTGTGCATTACTACAGTCCACACAGGTGATAATCTGCAAGCTTAAAAAGTCTGACAAGGGTTTATCATGGACTAATGGATGCAAAGAAATTGCTTTTTAAGAAGCCAAAACTCCGTAACTACTCATTTACAGTGCTGAGCACAGTCATTTTAAAATCCGAATTGGTAATATCCACTTGGCTGAATGTAGCATGTAGAGAAACTGTTGGCGTCATTTGTCTAGATCAATACAGATGAGATGATGGTGATAAAAAATAAATAAATAAATAAATCTAATCCACATATTCACAACACACAATTGAATAAGCCATCTGCCTGAAGGAGCCAGGTCCCAAATATGTAGCATTTTGAGACCAATTAACAAAATGCAGCAAAGTGTACAGTAACAGAGAGGACAGCTAATCTCTGAACTGTTGTTTTGTCTTCAGAAATATTTTCTGCTCACAAGGTCTTATCATCATGGCTTAAGGAGGAAAAAAAGCAAGAAGAAATGAACTCACGTTCAGATTTTCTGCTACTTACATCAGTGTTACTGGGACACAGAAATAAAAACAAGCAGAACTTGAACTAACAGTAGTTTTAAGTGTCTGTTTTAATTAGTGCTGTGGTAGTATCTACCTGTCCTGACAAGGAATCAGGCTTTTCTCCCCTCCGCGTTGGGTGCTGCTCACAAAAATTTGGAGGAAAACAAAACCAAAAAACCCCCTCACTGAATGGAAGTCTGGCACAGGAAAAGGGCTAGATAGCAGCTCACATTTAAGCACAAGACAATTTTTTTTTCCTTTCATGGAACTAAGGCAGACTCTAAACATGACTAAAGATCAGTTTGGGGATGTTTTCACTTGCTTGTAAATGCAACTATGTGTAGATGAAAGAGTTATAGTCTTAGTCATCTTCTCCATGTCAAAAATAAACCGAGCAATTTCCAGAATGTGTCATAATACAATATTAACTATGTATCTGCATAGTCACTGAATCAGTGGACACTTAATATCCTTAATATAGAATATCTGTATTTGCTGGAACCAGTGCCACGTAGGATGCTGCAATACCCCGAACTGCTAACACCACTTTTGAAGGACTCTGTGTGCAGCAGAAATGCCTCCAAATGTGGTCCCAAAGATAAGCAAACCAGAGTCCCTCCCTCCCTCCCTCCCTCCCCCATGCCCCTGGGAGGCAGCGCCTCGTCCACCAGGACACAGGACTTGGCCGTGATGCCAGGGGAGCCGAGCCGAGCTTGGGAGCTCCTGAGGAAGGTTAGACGTTACCAAGGACTCACAACAAACGCTGCAGCCACGTGGGAGATTCCCAGTGGGAAATACACAGCATTTGAAAGTTTTCCCTTGAGTTTTCAAGATGCTAATTATAAAATACCAGAGCAGTGAGGCAGCTGGAGCAGATACAAGGTACGCGCTGGAAGAGGTGGGAGGCTTGAAGCATGCTCACAGCGAAACAGGATAGCAAGCACCTCTCCTGCTTTAGGGTCTCTTAAAGAGCATTTCCATCCCAAAAATGAGCTCTCTCTCATCTCTGCAAGGAATGGGACACGGACACTGMCCAAGAAAATGCTACTTCAGAATATCTTAGAAGAACAAAAAACGTTTATCTTTTCAGATAATACTTACTTCTAGATCCTAGACACAACTCAGGCAAATCTGAGCTCCTCACAAACCGCAGCGCAACCACCGCTCCAACGCTGGGCATGTCAGACTGCCCTGTGCTCCCAGGGCAACACCRAGAACCACTAAGAACAAAAAAAAGAAATTCGGAGTTTTAAACAGAGATGATTTCTCATTTCTATACTTCTGCACTTTACATACTACATTACACTTCCATGACTTGCTAAGCATTCACCCATTTTTATAGATGGGACAGGCCAAAGCCAAGTGGCTGCAGGGCAAGAGGAATTCAAATGCCGCATCCTTCTGGTTTTCCATCTGGGCTTCATGTCTCTACCCCACATTGTAAACTGCATCTCCAATATCTTTTTCTAGTACTATGGAGAGAACAGGGTTAACCAATGTCAAGCAGCATTTTAAAGCTTTTGTTCCTCAGGTATTAACTTCACAGGTCTTTCTAACATAGGAGATGGCATATGTTTTCCAACAACAAGCCTGAAAAGCAGAGCTGAATAAAATGCAAGAATCACAAGCACAGGTATCTAGCTAGTCAGTCCAGTCATAAAACATGTCTTGCAGCATGGAGACAGCCAAGCTGTAGGAAAAAAGACTGAGAATTTCTAAACCCAAGTTAAAAAATGAAAAGTGACCACTATGCCTGTGCTGTAACTAGGTGTACCTACTCACAGCAGCTGACTTACGGCATATTAATCTCTTTACTTTGGGAGCATGTTGCTCGTGACCCCATAACCCCAGCTCTGTGCCACTACAACTTCTGTTATCTGCCTGAAAGGCAGAGGGGGCAGGGAGCCGTGATAAGGCGAGGTGGGGCTGGATTCAAAGTCAGGGGAGCAAAGTGCCCAATTAGTGCTTTAGCTAGTGAATAAAATGGTTACAAAGGTAAAGGCAGCACTTGTATTTTAAAAGCAACCTGTATGTTTAAGCAGAGAATTGTAAAATTCTTCTATGTTTTTCCCATTTATAAAGAAGTGAAACATGACATAAATCGAGATCAAATGCAAGATTCGGTCTGAGTAAGACTAGAACGTGTTGAGTGCTCAGTGATTCAGTGCAATTTCAATTCCTAAAACATTTACTGTCTTCATTATACACAGGGGAAAAAAAAGTGTACAATGTTGCTAAAGTTAGGAGCAAAAGCTTGCTGATGCTTCAGGACAGTGTTTTACAAGCAAATTCTCCGTACAACTCGTCCTATGGAAAGGATAAAAATCAGTGTATTTAGAGAAATACCCAGATACTTCGAACTAACTACAGGTGAACATGTACTTGTTTAGAGTACTTGCGTAAATGATAACATACGTGATTTCCAGTTTGTTTTTTGGCTAATCTGTTTTTCCACCCAGGTAGTATTTTTAGCAGAATGGCGAAATGAGGGAAGTGAGGTGCCCTCTTTTCTCCCTGACCAAGGCACTTGGCGAGCATCAATTAGATGTTAATATTCCTGGGAGGCAAGTGTGACAAGTTTTATTACACCATTTTAAAGATTAGGAAACCGAGTCACGGGGAGATTAAGAACTTCCTCAAAACCAAGAGCGAGGTGAGCGGCGGTGCCCGAAAGGCCGCGGGTGTCCCAGGGCCCTGCCCGGCAGCACGGGACCGAACGCGCCGCCTCACTGCGAGATTTGGAGCCTCTCCGGCAAAAATAAATAAATAAGTAAATAAATAAATAAAGATCCAGACGCGAATATTAAGTTCCCTGGCCATGCCAGTGCGCCTCGATTTTGACCTGCGGGGACCATCTTTAGATGCAAGAAATGCAATTTGGTCGTCCTGCCCAGATCGCGTCTTGGCTGAAAGCACCAGCGCGGTTGCCAATTGTAAACTGT
>NW_020450849.1:167683-209264 GCF_003343035.1 Apteryx rowi
CCCGGCCCCGGCCCCGGCCCCGGCCCCGGCCCCGGCCCCTCGCGGAGGTGCCGCGGCGCAAGCGGTGGGCGTGTTGCCGCGTCTGGCGGGGCGTGAAACAGGGAGCTAAAACATGGGGGTTTTTTCTTCGTTTAGGCTCTGTACTTGAGCAAGCTTAAAGGCTGTCATATATGTAGCAGATTTAAGAAGAAGATTAGGTCAGCAAGTAAACGGAAAACTACTGGAAAGAAAGTTCAAGGTACGTAACTAACAGCACTTATGTTACACTGGCTTGACGTTTAACAGTTACCGCATCTTGCTGTGAAAGTGAGGTTTTATGAAAAAAGAAAAAAAAACAGAATTCACTTGGTCTGCTGCAGCAGAGAGGTAACATGCTTTGCAAGCAAAACATGCATCTCCTGACCTAAAGGTTTGATAAAAAGCTTGGCAGGCCACGCTGCTCTTGCTGTTCCTTTTAGCTAACCTAAAACATTTGTGGATATTTTCACACATGCCGTGCAGACACCATACCTTAAGTGACCTTGAAGAAGGCGGTGGCTGAGCGCAGGAGGGGGACACTGGTCTCCCATGACAGGAGCYACCTGACCTTTTTCACACTTGCCTGCTCTGAGCCAAATTTAAAGTTGCTGTGGATAACATGAAGAGAAAACAAGTGTGAATGTGGCCTTATTTATCCATGCACAGCTGAGGGTAACACAATCTGCAATAAGCCACGCATTTAAACAGCTCCCTGAAGTAATTTGTTGACTTCAAGGTGAGCATTTTGTTGTAGGAAATACCTCTCATTTGGGTTGAAATTTATCTTTGAGCTTCTTGTGTCTTGCTTGACTGAACCAAAATTTTACTCAATCATTAACTTCTGAATTGCAATGTGTTTATCTGCTTATTTAACTCTGGGAGATTATATGTACTTATTCCTCAAAGCAATAAAAACTAGAATGTAAAAATAATGGTGCATGCCATTTTCCTGTTACCTGAAAGTTTATCTGCATTAGCAGCCTTGAGGAAGACATGAACAAGCAACAAGAAAACTCTCTTGGCAGACTTCCAGCAAAAGTAATCTGTAGTGAGCAAAGGGGTATATGTGTGTGTGAAAGGAATAATAGCAATACAATTTGAGCAAAGTCTTCCTAGTTTCAGTCTAGCACTGAGAGCTACGCGAAAGTAAGATTTCTCCCCAGAAAATACAAAGTCCAAAATAATTTAACATCTCCTGGGAAATATTCAGTAACTTCCTTCTTCAGGAAAGATGTTCCTTCTTTGTAAGGAAAGGTGCTTGCACTGGCCCCTCATGCATCTGTACACCTTTACCAGCTGCCCTCCTCCCTCCACTCCCCTCTGAACAAATTGGTAAGTCCCTAAAAAGATAACCCTCTCTTGGCAACTCCTTCCAACATGCTTTTGCACTCTCTTCAGGAAAAAAAGAGGAAGAAGAAAAAAAAGACATGTCAGGAGTTGCATGAAGGCCAGCAGGGACCTTGCTATTCTAGCAACTGAGATTAGTGTTTATTGATTGCCCTTAAATATTTGAACTTTGGAAATAGCCAGAAGAGGAACACATAGGTCATACTTACTGATCTTAACTGCTATCATAACCATTTTTAAAATTACACTTCATTAGATGTTACTTAACCAGAATGAAGAAATTCCCTGTTCACGGTCACACCTACCTCTCTCCAAAGGGAAGTACAGCTTCGATGCAGTCCAGTCACGTTGAGCGAAGAGGAACTCTCTTTAACGAGGATTAATTTAAAGCACACAAACGAAGAAGCGCAGATTTGTCACCCCGCCTCGCACGGACCCGCTGGCCGCCCCGGCCCCCCCGCCTCACACGCAGCATGGGCCGCAGAGCCCAAACGGGGAGTGGGGACATCCCCAGGGCCGCGGGCCTCCCCCTCCAGCAGCACCGAGTTCCCAACCCAGTATTTTTAACAGTGCAGCTGCTTTGTGCATTTTTTTGTTCTCCCCCTCTGCAAGGATAGGAAAGAGGAGTAAGAATAGCCCTTGTGAAAAACAATCCAGCCTTATCACCCAGGGTGAAGCCGTGCCGGCCAGCCCTGCCTTAGGATGTTCATCCCCTCACTGAGCCTGATTATATTAAGTGCTCCCTTTCCTGACATGTGCAAGCATATCTATTCAAATTCTTGCAAAGGTAATGGTATTTACATATCCAACACAATAAAAGCCTTTCTTGTGGTATTTAAACAACCTATCTGATCTTTTCTGATTAACTGTAGATTTCTTCAAAGTTAACCGAACTTTCATATACAAAAAAGGTGGCCTGGTTGTTTTTGTCCCAGCCTGGGTCCCAGGGGACCGTGCTGAATTCCCTCCACCGCTCACCCCCTGTATGACTTTGAGCAAGCCGTATATACCCCATGTGCATCAGTTTCTGGCCTATAGGGAAGGCAATAAGACTTCCTTACCTCACGGGGGCTTACAAAGATAATGCACTAAAACCCCAGTACTCAATTATGTCACAGTAAAGGCCACATTGGTAGCACAGATATTTTCCTGCTCTTAGTTTGTAATCACATTTGTCTTCGGGGGAAATTGGTAGTTAAATACAAGTTTTCATATTCTCTCCCTTCAGTAATCCTTTTTTCTAATGGACATATAAGCCAGTAGAGTGGTTCTTTTAAAGGATTTTGCTTTATCGATTGAGGAAAAGAAAATAGATCTAAGGAGGGGAAGCTGATTTCTYTATGTGGGAGCATATAACTCTCCAGGAGCCTGGAATAGCTGGATTTTCTTACCACATGTGCAGGAAATAGCCCTTCCTACCCTATCCTGAATGTAACAGATAATACCCTTAACATATGATAGAATTACTCTATTGTGAGACACCTTCTAAGCAACATTCTTATTCAAGTTTCTAAACACATTAACACATTTATACATGTTTATTGAGTTTGAAACATTTGGTTCACTGGTAAATAATGAATATTTAAGCCATTCCACAGGATCTTGTTTCTTAATTAAAAAAGCAGACCAAAAAACCCAACAAAGCACACCTGGCTAACTTTCCAGCCCGCTTCCCACAGGTGGCTGCAAGCTCACCCCAGGGTACACCTGGCTGGTAACACATCTCCAGGCTGGTAACGCTAGCTCTTCCTTCTTCAGCCCAAATGTATTTTTCTKTTGTTTAGGTTTGGGGGGTTAGTCTTTTATTCTTCCTCATATGGTGAATATTTTCTCTGATATTTTGTTAAAAAATGGATAGAACTTGACTGATACAGGCTACAAGCACAAATCTAGGAAACTTCACTCTTTGGATCATATTTCTTTGCCTGTTAAATCTCCCTGAAGCTAAAATGGATTTTACTGATGTGAAATTTCTAATAATACACCAAATCCAAGCACAGGAGGATCCCATGCTCCCAGATTGAACCAATTCATTTTCCAAGACACTTTGATAACCGCAGTCTCATCCAGAGAGTGCCTGTCCAGCCAGCACAGCCTCTTCAAAATCTTCAGTTCCTGAATCCCAAACTTCCTCATTGAAGGCAGAAGAAATGTGCCTAGCACCCTCTAAGATAATGCTCATTTTAGCGAGGCACAGGATTATCATCCTGCATCCATTCCCAGAACAGAGTTGCATCTCTCGGTGTCATTTCTCTCGCATTTAAGCTCTATATAAGGGGTAATGGCAGTTTTTGTTGATGCTGTAATTTCAAATCAGGGAAACATTTCTTCTTTAAGTTCTGAAAAGCAACAACAAGAACCTTAAGATGTTTGAAACTTCTCTTGAGGCATATATCATTTTCTAAAGGTGTATTTGAATATAGAGAAGATTTGACAGATAATCAAATAAGATGGACATTATGGAAGGTAGAAAAATCATTATTATAAAGAGTTGCATTTTCTTTTCCCTTTTTCTGTCCTTGTTGACATCAGTCTTTTATTCAGTTCTTCAAAGATCTAGTCCTGTAAAGGGGTTTATTTGGATATGTTCCCTAAGAAACATGATAATTATTACATTAAAAGTCTTCATTTTATTAACTCTGAATCATCAGTGCCCTTAGGGCTTTGTTCCACAGATATTTCATATTTTCATTTCTGACATTTGGGTTTGCGTTAAGTACACTAATACAGTTTTGATTCTGCCTTGCCTTGCAGAAATCACTACTCAGAAATATATGTGACAGAATACTAAAGGCGTAGGCCTACTTCTACTCCTGTTGAAATAAACAGCAACGTCCCACTGACTTCAGAGGGAGACGGATCAGTTAATTAGATGTTGTTCCGCATGGGTTCCAGTAAGCTTTGGGTCAGGCCTCATTTTCCTAGGCCGTCCCTGCAGCTGCGCCGCTGGGGATCGCGCTGACAAATGACTGTCTGTTCAGCTAACCCGCCAAGCTCCGCAAAGCTGGTAAGATTTCCTTCCTGTACGGCTGCGCTAACACCTTCCCCAAAAACATGCTCTCGCTTCGGTCATACTTGATTTCAGATTAAGACTTTGCAGAGCAAAATGACACGTGTCAACTAGAGTCATAAAGAAATTTAAGTCAACGCATTACCTTTCGAGGCAGGTGATAGCAGACGGTGTGCGGCTGGTGAACAGACCCTGCTCCGGAGGGTGCTAAGGCATCGGCACAGCCTGCTAACGCTCAGCTCGGCTGCGCAAAGGACGTCACTGCCGAGCAGCCGGCGACGTGGCTTCAGATTATATCAGCTGAAAAATGTACCCGTCTGTGACAGAAACTTGGGGGAAATTTTGAAAACAAACAGAAAACCACACAGCGACTCTTGTGTATTTGGCTCACACGCACCTGAAAATGGTTCCTAGTGTGACCGTCAGTGAATACRGGAAATCTTCTATACACACATGCTAAATGCACGTTAGCCCTTCTGCACCTGCTGCCAGAAAACACCTGAGACTATTTCTTGTCTGTGGGAAACCTTCTGTCAGAGACAAAGATCACTTTCCAGATGCTTTGATGTTGGCATATTAAATCTTAGCGGAGCCCTTATTTAATTGAATACGTTATTTGTGTTTTGCGGGTGTAACTGAGGAAAGTTTTCCCCAAGTGTTGTTAATGCTAGCAGGAAGAACGACGGTTTGAACCAGTGAAGAGCATCGTGATAAACCCCCGAGATCAGAGATGGTCTCCAGTGATATTTTAGGGAAGTTACTATTTCTCAGAGAACTGAGCGCTCAGACATACTTGCCTGCCTCTAGGATGAAACCACAACACTTCCAATTGCCAGTTTCACAGACAAATTCTCATTCTTCATTTCTGAGTTAAACACTTTAGTCTGTGCTGCTGCAACTTGTTTCTTTAATGGATATGAGTCCAGATGCATGAGCATACCAGTGCTAGAAGTTTAATGGTAAATCTCTTTTCTCTCTAATTCTCAGGGAAGGAGGTACTTTCTTTGGCAATTCCAGGGTTTACTTTGGGAGTTTCTGGTGACTGAACATTTGCTGTATTGCTTTGTACTGTACTAGAAAAGAGATGACCTTGCTTTCCATGCATAGGAGTGGCCAGTAAGCAGGTCTACTCATTTTTTAAATTTATATCTAATACAAACTTTTCTGACTTGCTCTAGGAAGATAATAGAAAACAGTCAGCAACTCTTGGGTATCAGTTCTATCTGTTGTACGTTATTGTCTGTCCTGACAGCATAAACCCCCCTTAAAAAAAAAAAAAAAAAAAAAAGTTGCTAAGGAGCAAAGAGTTATTCCACTTTAATGCCATTTACAGTCAGCATTTATCTATAAACATGAAATTTAGCCACGAGGCACTTGAAGACTATCACACTGCGACCAAAAAGCAAACTCATGGTTTGGCAAATTAGCAGAAGCAATGTGGATTTTACTGCCGTGTCATAACTAGGGCTCTGGCCAGTGCATAATTGTGACTTGTAAAGTTTCTTTCCATTTTCTGGATCCTGTAGGAAATGTCAGGTAGTATCACTGTCATTTAGCTCGTATTTACTCTTTCCTCAAAATAACGTTGACATGGATTTCCAAAGGATGCTGCCAACAGGAGTGGAATTACTAAGGACCTATCAGTTCCACAGAAATTGTGCATCTTATGGTTATGTATAGTTCAGCAAGAAAAGTATTGATGCATATAAAAATTTGGTTTACCTGCAGGTTTGCATTTCAATATGATTGATATGTCACAAATATTTACATATGTAAACTTTGTTCAAAAATATCCAGTTGTTATGACCTGAGAGCTAAGTGGTTATGCTCAATAAAATATATATATATTTTTTTTATTTTACACTGTTGTTTACTATTATGCATATTGGTACACAAGTAAGCTTCATCCAGCCTCCTACCTTTCACTGGAGTCATCCTATGCTCATTTAAACCAAGAACCAACCTTTCTTCTGACCTCACTCAACCGCACAGGACGAAAGGAAGAAAGGAGGAAAGGAGACCAAACTTTTGTTTTAACCCAGTTGAAAGGAAGGATTCTTCAGTCCTCACTGGAGGCCGGAGCATGTTGCAGCAACACAACTGCTGCAGCAGAGATTCGTGGCATTGATAAGATACCCATGGTGCAGACACAAAAAAAGATTTTTTCCTAAACCCTGTTGTTACATAGTTGTGAGTTTTGTGTCTTTAATCACTACCTAAACCTTAGGAAAATTATCCTCAAAAGACTGGACTTCTCTTGTTTCTGGGTAAAACTGCAGCTCAGGAACATATGCTTGAGAGTTTAATTGCTTTTTAACTGCTCACTGCAACTTAGGTTTTTCTATTCCGCATCCAGCCACAGCAGCACTGACGATTCCTCTTTCTTATCTGATCGCAGGCAAAAAGCAACTTATTCCTGTTTCCACCCTTTCATCCCTGGTTTCTCAAATGGGGCCTGAAGACATTTACCTCTTCAACCTCATGTGATAATTAGGCTGCTCAAGCTTAGTCAAATTCTCCTTTCCCAGTTAAAACTGGCCCCCTTCCAGCATTGCCAGCTTTCCATAAACCCATGGCAAGGACCGTGGAGGTGCGCAATGCCCTGGCATCGCCATGCCGAAACGCCGCAACCGCGCGGTTCCTGCCTCCCGAACTGCCCCCAGCTCCCACGGGAACACTGAGGCTCCTCAGACTGGCTCCCCTGCGCCCTTGCATTTTTCTCAGCTCCTGTGATCAAACTGGACCCCGGCACAAAAAACATTGTTCTTGACAACCTGTAAAATATATATATATATATATATATATTTTTTTTTATGAACTCCATAATTTAGTATTTGAACAGGTCATGTTAGTAACTTTAAACAAACAAGTGCAGCTCAAGGAGAGACCTTTCCAGAGCTGTGCTGTCTGCCAGCAGCTTCCAGTCTCAGTGCCAGCATGAAAAAAATGGCATCCTTTAATTAAGAAGAAAAAAAAAAAAGTCCTGTGCATCTGCAAATTTGTCAACAGGTCAGCTGGCATCTTTCCATCCTTCCTGCCCGTGCCTACCCGGAGCCTGAAATATCCGATTGCAGCTGGGAAGGAGGAGCGCAAAAGCCACTTTGAACTCCTGGGAATGGTAACGGCAGCACTTGGGGGAGAAAACGAAGCCGGCACAAGTGCATTTTCATAGCAGCTGAAATGGAGACATTTAACAACTGCCACATTCCCAGAGGAAATCCCACTGAGCAGAAACTCACTGCATGAGCTGGCTGTGCCGTTGCTCCCTACAGTTCACCGGATTGGCGTTTCTTTCAAATGCCCTTCATCGGTTATTTAAAATTCATGTATGAGGTTGACCTGTGAAACTCAGCACTACTGAAGTGTCTTCCTTTGCTGCTCCACCTTCCAGATGCGAAAGCATTTCTTTCTGCGTGCAAAGTGCTTCTTTCAGCTATTTTGCATCTTTGCAGTTTCCAAATGAGCAGCAATTACACTGCTCTCCAAGATATGCATCTGGCATCACCCATTCATCAACATGTTGTTTAACAGTGTCTAAGCTAAAGACTAAAAGGCGCTTTCCTCCTTCATAAGAAAAAAAAATCATTCTGAAATAACTTCCCAGGGTTCAAATGTTTTCTCTGTTTACACTGGTGATATACTTCCTGGTGATCTAGAGATCAGTGTCTGGCCTTTCACTTTCACCCACACAGCCAAATATTTGTCAGCAGACAATAAACAAAACTTTAGATATACACGGATAATTCATATTAAACCTCAATAAAATGCAGCTGCTACCTAACAGGCTGTTTTGGAGAACTGTTTACTGTCAAACCTCACAGAAGAAAATTCTTATTCAAAAAAAAGCTTTAGATTTCAAATTAACTTCTGTGTTTAATTAATTGAATTAAACAAGTGGTTTCCTTCATGAGCCCTGCCACTGCTCTTATCTTTTACTCCAGACAGTGATAGAACTGGAATTTTTTTTTAGTGTACAGTAGTAGGACTGTCAGCCAACACGTACATTTCACAATGCACTCATGGAGAGAAAGCTTGTATGTACTTTATTATTTCACAGTGTGCCCAGATTTTGGAAACTTGCCCACTCTTGCCTTCGGCTTTGCTTAAAACATTAGGCTACAAAGCATCAATAAGCATCTTAAACTAAACTAATGTCTGCATTTCATTATTTATAAATGTGTAGGCTCTCGCTGGGAGGCACGGGAATCCGTAATATTGCTGCCATTTGCTGGTGTTTTTATTTACCTTCTCTATTTTTTAGTGAGGTCTTTCCTAGAGCATTTTTCCCTCCCGGTTTTAGCACAGGCTGCAGTGGGTGCTGTACGTAGCAGCGTTTTCACCCTGGCTGCCCGGGGAAGGTCAGCCGAGAGCAGGGGCTGGAGCCTCTCCCGGAGCCGGCTCTATCCTAGCCCCAGCACTTCTCTGCACACAAATATGCAAAGTTTAATGAAGTCAGTGGGAAGACTCCCGCTGGCTTTGGTTAGCTTTGGATCCGGCTGTAAATTAGGAAAGTTTGATTTTCATTCCATTACTGGTCCGCAATATTTTTTTTCCTGTGTTGACGACATAGCTCCTCTTTAAACAATGACAGAACTGCTCTTTTCTGTCAAATCGGTTTGTCACTAAGCTGCACCATATGATGGCCAGGGAAGGATTTTAAGATTGGTATTAACTCAAAAGGGGAAGAAAAAAAAATGCCCTTTCCGGTTTTGTGGACAAAGTCATTGACTTGAAGGGAATTGTGTATTATCCGGTTATGCTTTGGATTCAGCATTGTGTTAAAATACTGTTCTGAAACAGAGGATTAGCTGTTGTCCTGCCTTTACAGAAGAGCAAAGTGAAGACAAGTTACAGTCCTGGAAAAGCTAGGGAAGCAATGGAGAAAGTTGTCTACAGCCACTCGTTAATGTAACACTGGCAGAAGCAGCGTTAAGTCAGGAATTCCTCGCCTCTGTTTCCCTGCTCCTTGCTCCCTCTGCATGCATGGCATCGGACGTACAGATACCGTACCACAGGAGCAAGCACACAGGTAGAGCACAGTAAATCAGGATCTCATCCTGATTAGCAGGGCAAAGTTTAAAGAAATGTATTCCTGGAATCCAAAATATAAGCCTTGAAAGCAAGAGGGCAGCTATCAAGGCAGTTTGATTTTGAAGTTTAATGGTGATTATAGTCCTGCACATTCATCTGAGTAAGTTAAATACGTAAAGAAAAAGGATTGAGCAATTAAACTAATATGCTCTTTAGTTTTTAAAGCAGAAATCCATTTTTCCACTAAAAAATACTGACCCTGTACAACAGGCACCATCTACGTAGCCACGTATGAATAGAATTTGCTTTCTGAGTAATGATTTTCTGAGAACATTTTCTACTTATAAACTGCCTTAAGCCTTTTGCAATATGTTTCCTGTTCAGACATCCCACTTAATCACCAGAAAATGACTCAGCCAATCAGTCCAGGCACTTCCCGGCCTCCTTGCAAACAGAGGGTTCAAAATGAGTGAGAAAGTTACAAACGTTCAAAACTTCGAGGACCAATGTTTAAGCTGATTCTTTTTCATACATCAGGATTACGTTAGAAGTTGTTCACCTGGTCACTGGTGACCCACTTCGGCCCTTGCTCAGCCAGAATAGGAGACCAGTTCTTAGACAGCTTTACTATCTTTGTTCATTCATTCATTGTGAAATGCTTTCCATTGCCATAACTGCAGTTCCACAGTATTATGTTTCAAAAGCAAATAAACAGGCTTATGACAGAGATTTGTAACCTGGATAACCCTCTTGCTGCTCCTCCTTGGGTTTGGGGTGGGCACTGTTATGAAGAAAGGCTTGATCTTTTCTAGCTTGCATAAGAAACTGCCTGGAAACACAATCAAAGACAGGACTGGATAGCACTGTCGTTCTTGACTTTCTTTTCTTCCTAATGCACTGCAAATTTGGCAACTCCTGAATATCAGCGATATCTTGTAGTATTTTCTATGCACACAAAATAAATAGTTTAAATATCCATCCATGAATGTCATCCAGCATATTAATCTGCTGAAAAAATAAGAGGTGGGACTGGAATACAATGCACAAGCAATCTTAGTTCTCTTATCGAGAGCATTATCTACAAATAATAATAAAAAAAGTGTTATCTACAATTAAGGAGAGAGTTTCTGTCTAAAACTTCTCTGCATCCGCTACTGTCTGCATGATTCATTATGGAAACAATCACAGAATTTATTCCATGCTCCACAGCAGAAGAGCAGTAGAAGTATTTTCTTTTTGTYCAGTTGTAGAAGAACTATATTTCTACCATTTTCTACCACTGAGCTCAAAGCCTTAGTCCCACCTGCGTGTGTGGTCTAACCTGTGTGCACTAACAGAGTGACAAAATATTCCTGTCCCTTTGGAATCTGCTCAGGGACACAATCTGCAAATAAATCTCAAATCTGTAACACTTTCCCTAGAGAAAAAAAATAGTATTTTGCATTACACAGGACAGCTTTTCATTTTGAAGACTCCCAGTACATTAGCCTATTTTGCAGCTGGGGATGATGAGGCTCGAGAAAGTAGCTTGTTCACAGTYGCAGTGCAAGGCAAGGGCCAGCCCGGGAATGTAAGGAAGAGCTTTTAACACCCAGTTCCAGCTTCACCCTCATATTCCGTCCACCAGCCACCTGCCTGCATTATTTTCCAGTGCAGACAGAGAGAAAGAAGCTATGGAGATTTTGCCCTAGTAACATCATATATTTTAAAATCTATCTTTTAGATAACATCTTCTTTTCTGGTACTGTTTCAGGTACTTCCCAAATCTGAAGCAGGATGGAATAATCATTCATATTTTATGAGATCATGGTCCATTAAGCAGAAGAATACTCACAATCCATAGCAACAAAATTATCCTCATTTGATATTTACCTCTTTTTCCCTGACAGAATATCCAGACTCTCTCTAATCCCAGTGGTTTCTTTCAAGCAGATTTTTAAAGCAAGTAGGAATGGACAGAAGAACACTTTAAACATCTRTATACAGTGGAGGGCCTTTGAATTGAAACCTATAACTCAAGAGATATTGCCTGGAAGAATTTAAAATCTTACCCAAAGAATATGCCATTTATGGGTATATGCACAGCACAGTGCACAGCACAGCAGAACATGCCCCCTGCTTGATTCCAGGCCAAAAGCGGTCAGAAAAATCAGAGCGCCAAATGGCCCGGCGGGTGGCGTCGCTCTGATAAACGGCCGAGGCCACATTCCAGCGCTATCGCCGCCGGCCTTTCATCTGCTCACGCAGCCAGCAGCACAGTGAGAAGCGGCTGGAGAACATGCAAGGAAAGCTATCGTAGAAATTTCTGGGGGAAAAGTTAAAAAAAAAATCAAAAAATCAAAAAAATAATCAAAATACTGGCATGTTTTCAGCCACAAATGTAGCTTCAAAGGTGTTAATATCTGTTTCTACTCTGAATTTTGTTCCAAGTGTCCACCCTTCTACGTCACTGCAGGCTGCATGTGGGTTCAGCATGGAAAATTAATAGAAGAATGAACTAGTGCTTACAAAGGCTTTGTACATCTCGGTATCCGTGTGGTGCCATGATTCCTCCTGTCTCTGGATGGCATTTCTGGTTCCACATTTCTCTGCCCCAGGTATCAAGCGGTATTATGGCAATAACAAAGCTATCTGTCAGCACCACAAAAATTAGATATACTTTGCTAAGCCTTTGCTGTTAATCAGGAAAAAAAATTAAGGACACAGGGCAGATTCTTAGGTGCAACATGCCTCCTTCATCTCTCTTTTTTGTGAGCTAAGGTTCTTTTGGCTGGTCCTGTACCGATCAAAGTAGCCTGACATCTCTTGCAAAACAAGAATCCTTACAGCTGTACAGTATGCATGTGTTTACTGGGGGAGGGAAAGACAGGTCTGCAGTGCCATTACAAGTTCCCTTCCTGACCCAGGGAAAGTACATGTGACCCCTGTCCTATAGCTACAAGAAGCTTTGATTTAAAATGTTTTAAAATAGATTTGGACAAGTGCCTAGGTCCAAATGCCTGGGGCTTTGCTCTGCAACAGAAGGGAAGAGAAAAAAAAAAGCAGCACAGAAAGAAAAAAAAAAAGAAAGGAAATTGGATTAAGAAGAAAACTCTCCAGCTAAACACAGGTGAAATAATTAAACTGAGACCTTGGCAAACTCCATCGCCTTTCAGGTTATTAGGAAATAAGGATTTGAAAATATATGCAAGTCAGCCAAAGTATAATTAAACAGTTTAACAATGCACCTTTCATTGAACAAAAATGTACTATGCAATAGTAGCCATTAGACTAGAAAGGATGAATTGAGATGTATACAGCACAGCTGATTTACTCGGGAGAGAGAGAGGAGCCTTCCCAAAGCAGCAAGCCAGATTAAAGCTCCTTCCCTAACTCACCCCCTGGAAAAGCTTTGGTCCCCCAAGAGGGGACTCGGTCCTCCAACCTGAAGAGACGCAGCGTTAGCACATTTCTGCGCGTAGACTAACACCCAGCGAGCTTGTGACTGCAGTGGTGCAGGATCAGATCTGCCTCTGGGGAGAGGAGCAGAGTTTCCCATGGGAGACGGTGGCCCYATGCTGCGACGCTCCCTTGGGAAGCGCTCCAGTACAGCAGGAGGGCGCTTACCATGAGGACACGTGTGAAATAGGATAAGTAGTCTGTAAACGCAGTTACGCGATTTGCTGTAGCTTTCTGTGTCTCTATAAATCGAAAGAGTTAAACACGGGAGTGAGAAGAGAGTTGGAGGAGCTTAGGGTACAACCCAGCAGCCACGTGGAGCCGAAGCGGTGGTCACCGTGACCAAACCAGGGAAGTTTGTGCCGTTACGTCCAGCCAGCTGGGCGCTGCTGCCCCCGCCGCAGAGACACCTCATCCAGCAGTAATGCCACTGCGGTGCAGAGTAAACCAATTAGCTTACGTCATGCCTTTTTTTAAGGAAATAAAAAAAAGCCCAGAAATTGCACATTAAGCCACTCAGGAAGCATTGCTTCATTTTAAAATCATTCACTGCTTCTGCTGGTCCTGATAAACTTCTGCATGAGTTGTTGTACGTGTGCATGGAAGTAGGAAATACCAGAGGAATGGAGCCAGGTCTTCTACTGTTTTGACACATGTTGAATATACCCTTGATAGCAGATGTTACTAATAATCAGTAGGAAATTAGGATTCAAAAGATAGATACATAGATTAAGGCCTGCAGGAACTTTATCATCATGTAACTTGACTTTATCTGACATATACCTAAATCTCGCCCATTATTTTCAAATGTGTACTTTCTTGTTGCATTGCAGTATGTTTTAGAAATAATTCAGTCTTTTTTTTCAAAAGCCTCAAATATTAGAGCAGCATCTGCATACAAAAGAAGATTGTACCGAGAATTAACTTCCCTCGAATAAACAACCTGCTGCAGATTATTTGTGGTTTGAAGGTATCTCGCTTCCAATTCCAAATCTTGAATGTTGCTTGCTTGATTACAGAGATGACAGTGACCTTTCCTGTGTACATACTTGAAGGCTGCGATAAATGCTAACTCTTGGATGAAACAAACAGGTTAACTTTTGTTAGCCTCCTCTCCATAAGCACCAATCACCTGAATTCAAACTCACATTGTTCAAGCGACGATGCCTCATCAAGTGATTCAGGTCAGATTTTGTAAGTGATTTGGAGGCATCAGCATTTCACCATGTCAACTCCAATTAAAACAAGGAATTTCACCAGAACAAGAACAAATCTCTGTGGATAACTTAGAAATAATTCAAGCTAACTAATTATTTTTTATAACCACTCTTTCAGCCTGTCATTGAACTACTTATTTAACATTTTGTTTCTCTAAATCAGAATGTCAAGTGTCCTTAGCATGATTGACTCATATTAGATCAACACAAGTATGTTTATTAGCCACACGCACAAATATACATGTCCATTGTCAAGCTGTATTACCCATAAAGTTATGTCAACTGGTATTAATTATGTCACTATCAGTTATTTGTTTTCCTATTGCAATCCACCTCAGCCTTTGTCTGATTTTGCCTCTAGCAGTCTCAGGGCAACTACTCTACATATTACTCTTCATGATTCATACCTTTTCCCTGTTTAAATATTGGTACATTACCTATTTTTAGTCCATGGCATCCTACGAGCTGGGAGAAATCAATGCTACCGGGTAAAAAGTCTTTAACCATCCCAGCTCTAGTCTTTGAACTACTGGGATACAATCAAAGTTATAAACACATCTTTGTGTGTATAACAAAAGTAGGAATTAAAAAACAAGAGGGAGACAAGCCACCACACAATGCAATAATAGAACAATGCGACTTGGCTGTTTAGCGAGATGATGTTCTGCTGCCAACACATTGACTCCAGCAACACCTTTTAATAGCAGCACCTGGTCAGAAGGCTCGGCAGGAACCACAGAAATCCAGTCTGCAGTAAAGGTGTGGGCAAGTATCAAAACATCTAGGGTGGTGACAGGATCGAAGTCTTGTGCTCTTCCACAAATGGTAAAAAGAAAATGTTCAAATGCCTGAAATACTGTTCTCAAATGAGAAGATTCAAAAATAACACACACATTCTGAATCTGAAAGGATACAGTAGCTGAAAAGTAATTCCATATAAAGAAAAAATAAAATCAGTAACTTCAGTATGTGGTTATATTTAGAAGGCCTTAGTGCCAACTTTTTTTTTTCCCATAATGAGTTGTAGCCAGCCCTCATCTTTCTAAAGATAAATAGTATCAAACAGGCAGCTTCTTGGTCATGAGAAACAAGCCCAAAGACAGCTAAGACCTAGCAGAAAATGACAGTGAAAGGCTGCATTGCATCATACACAGTAGCCATGCAATTGCAAGGGAGCAAAACACGATATGGTGGATTTCCGTAGCAGAGGTAGATCGAAGTAAATAAATTACCATTTCATTCATAGAGTTATCATGTCCTTGACTCTTGGATAGTCAGTCCAGGTTTATACTGTGCCTAAGCCCATTGACCCTAAAACAAACAAGTGTGACCTTAAAATAATCAAATTCAGAACATAAAGCATGACAAATAACGTGTTTGACTTGGAAAAGTCACAGCAATATTTTGTCTTTTATGAAAAATTTAAGTCTCGCAGTAACTTGCAGCTCCTGTTCTGAAAGTTTCTTCTGTGTTAAGCATGTTCTTGTCCTGTTGATAATCGGTTTCTACACTTTCTCCATACAGAGGGATTTGTCCGAGTGGACTGGAGGTCATTACAATTATTCATATGAGAGAAGCCTGTTCATTTGGGTAAGCATTTTTTTCTTGTCCCAGACGTTGCTGACCAATATGCTAGAGGGGGTAATGCATATAGAACTAGATTTAGCTTGTTGAGAAAGCCTTTCACAAAAACATTTTTATTTAGAACAACTGTGATTGCACATATAACATGACAGAAATTTTCCCTTTAAGCAGCAACAGTAAGACCTGTGTCAGCTGGTCTGCTGGAGAGACAAAATTTAAACCAAGAAGCATCAGGTATGTAACATACATAAAAACCACTGATAACTCGGTATTTATTAGGGCTTTTGGCTCTACAGCTTCATTTGAAAGGAAGAAAGGTGCTCATGGTAAAAGCAGATCTACTGAGTTTTAATCCCAGTTCCTCACTGGGTATACTTGCTTCTTCTCTCGTCTGCAAGAGGATGCAAAAGTATTTAGAAATGTTTCTTCTAAGCAAGGAACGCCTTACTCATGTGATTACTGGGTTAAGAAGTACAGATTAATGATTGTAAAGTGCTTTGAAATCCTGAGATGAAAGGTATTGTGTAATGATGATGATATTATGCTGTTTAATATCAATTTGTCATGATGATGTCAGATAATGAGAGAGGAAATAGTCTTAAGTTAGACACTCAGTTCTGGCAAGGGAACCTGTATTTTGGCTGCAACAAATTTTCCATGTGGCCTAACTACTTCACAGGCCCTCAGCTTCTTCACCACAAAATGAAAAAGACAAGACTTTTTTTTTTTTTTTTGGCACTGGCAAAAAGCAAAACTAATGAGTGTTTGTGGTAGATGCAAAGCTCCCTGGATGGAATAGCCATACAACATGGCAACAAGATTATCCTCATATGAAGCAAGCTGCAGTCCTGGGAAAAACTGCAAACCACATGGGGGAAAAAAGAAATACCTCCACTGTGTACCTGAAGACTCCCAGACTACCCTGTTGCCCACTTTAACTGGGCCGCCAGCTTTGCTGCTCCATTAGCAGGTTTCTCACACCCAGAAAAGGAATTGCCACAAATATGATTTTACCCCTAGTCTCCAATCGCCTGGATCACGTTCCAGCAATAGCTCATGGTCACGAAGGGAAGCCTCCCCCCTTGCAGGTCATCCCAGACCTCCTGCCAGCTGGTGAAGGAGAAGGCACCAGGCCTCTCCCCGCGTGGTTTCCGCCGCCCTGCTCGCCACCTGCGAAACGGGGGGAAGTGAGCATTTCCGGACGGGGAGGCAGAGCGGCAGACAAGAGCTACAGACGAAAGGGGAAGGGAGAAGACCGGGGAACGTTTCTGTACCACCACTGAGAAAAGGGTTGCAACATTTCCCCCTTCGTTTTTTGACAAAAGCCTGGTACCTACGAGCTTCTGCAGCACTTCAAAGCGTAATGGTAGCTGGGAGACGGCTTGACCTCGCAGCGAGCCCCGGGCATGGCCCCGGCAGACACTGCTAGAAGTGCTGCGTTTCTCCGCGACATAGCCTCACACATTATATAAGTAAATATATCGCCGTGTGTATAGCCACACAGAGGAAATATTTACACTGCTAAGCATTTGGATTATGAACGCATAAATAAGAGGAAGGCTACTGGAGCCACTGTAAACCGCCAGAGTTACTCTGGTATAAGTGCAGCGAGTGACACGACTGCACCCCATGCTCTGGGGGACACCGAGCCGCACTTTCRGGAAAGCCCTGCCTTCGGTAAGCACCAGCAGCGTCTCAGTCCCTTTAGCCCGGCTCTGATATGCTGATCACCACCATCTAGGGCAAGCCTCAGAAGCTGCTGGATCAGGCTCTAATACTCCTTCAGGTCATAATCCTGCAAAGATTTAACATTTAGAGATAACTTTATCATGTGAGCAGTTAACCGGGATGCTGGAGGATCAGGGTCACAACCGGAGCATTCAGCAAATCCCCCCTCTTGTGTATCTGTCAGGGAYGCAGCAGAAACAAGAACAAAGCGAGAGCAGCCTCTGATACAACCTTGTCCTGAGGAACATGAAGCACTGGAAGACTTGCACCTCAGCTTAAATTCACCCACACTATTCAGCCCTGTCAACTTTAAAGGGTTTTAATCAGCATGCAAAGCTAAGTGCATCCAGCTTGCTTTGGACACAAACATCCTGCCCTCTGCCACAACCTGCTACCTAGTTTTCTGTTTTTCCTCCTCTATTTCCAAACTGCTGTTTTATAGCTTTGTCCACCAAACCATCAGGCAAAGGACACTGTCCTACATACTTTTTCTCTGCTCTTCCTGCTTTTCAATCCCCCCTGGACACTCCAGAGCGCAAATGCTGCAAGACCTCTCTTGTAACAACAGCTGAGGAGAGGACAGAAACAAGAGACCCAAAGAAGAGATACTACTCTTTAATTTAAAAGCTAAGCAATGAGCATTTATAGCCTTCAGCTGAGCCACATTACCCTGCCCTTGCCACCTCCAAAATTTTGGCTGTGGATCTGGCCTTTTGCACTCTGTGCAAAGTGCTGGCAGTTTAATTTGAGGAAAAACAGTTCAAATACTGAATAACACAAGTACTACATGTATAAAAGAACAATCCCTTGCATATGTTAGCAAGAATCTAATTTGATGCGGAATCTGTGCTTTATTTATAAAATAAATTGATTTTTTTCTATAAGCCACATGTAGGAATACCTTCTCTACTAACAGAAATACTTGGCACGAATGCTTCCTTAGAAGTTATTGTTTCCTGTTATCCTTTATGGTTCATTTCTAACAGTTTCATGATGGGTCAGTTCTCTTTTATAGGCTGCAGTGATATGATGCCTGTAAAACTGAGGTTTTGAAATGCAAACTGTTCTACAACAGCTTGTCCCTGCTGTCAGGGAATAGCCTCCACAGCAAATTCACAGCTGAAAATGTCATCTGAACTTGTCTATTGATTTCGCTCCTGACAAACAAGTAAAATTCCCCCTATCATTACAGGATGTCTGCTTCAAAATTGAAGGTTTTGAACAAACCTTCACTGGAAAGTCATTTTAAGTATTAATATGGCATTAATAGCATTAATCTTTAGGTCTTGAAAAGCTACAGAATTCAGAAATACAGTAGCAGTGCCTAAATGAGGAAAATAAGTCATAATATAATAATAGACATCTCATTTTTAAATTCTTTTTTACATTTAGCATGTTGGTCCAGTTGTTCAAGGTCACGTATGCGCTTAAATGCTTGCAGAATCAAGGCTTCAAATTCTCCTTTTCCAATATTTTAAGCAAGTTTCTTTGATTTGGTTTAGATAAAAAATCAAGGTTCTAATTATTTAAATTTCTTCCTATACTATGTGACTGAAGAGTCAAAAGAGATGATACTATTATTTAGTATGGAAAATACAGTGTTAGATTAGGACAGGAAACCTGAATGCTAATATATTAGTTTAAAATAAGAGTGACATGGTACAGAAAGGTTGTTACTTCCAAGCTAGACAAGAGTCTGGTAAGGAAAAAAAAACAACCAAAAAAAGTTGAAAGTTTTTTTATTACAGTTTTATATGTAGTAACAAATTTTATCTTAGAATTTTTTTATAAATGCTATTTTTTCAAACACAATGTTTGTTGCAGGCATTTCCTGGAGCTAAAGACTGTACCCCTTAGGTAAGCTCAGATATCCCTGGTGTAGAAAAGCTCATAACCAGGAGATCATTTGACCAGCCYGTAAAAATAGATTTTGTTTTAACAGTCATTGGCTAAATTATTAGTTGCGTCTGTGGATGTTTTGAAAACTCGCATGTGTCCAAGCTGTCAGTCAGTGGGTGTGACTAAATACTCATAAAATTCCTAATCCAGAACTGTCCAGTTAATCCAGAAAGCCTGTCATGTTGCTTTTCTGCTAATAACCAGCAAACAACCACGTATGAAATATCACCAAACCCAAGCATGCTAAAATCATGGCTCAGGCCCCTAATCAGAATTTTTTTTCACAATAAATCTGCTTTTAATTTGCTTTTTACCTTCTGAACTTTTCACATGCAACTGAATAGGTTGAGTGTTTTTCTGCAACCACAAGAGCTCAATATGTAAGCTATTTTCATATTTATTTTAAAGAAAAGACAAATTTATCATGTAATCATGTGAATCCCGAAGCTGGAGCTTGAAGACAAACACCAGAAATCGTGACACTCGCGATGCCGTACAATCTGGCGATGAGGCACGTGGAAGAACGAAGAGGTCCACGGCAGTGAAAGTTTGTGTGTCTACACCGCCAGAGCTGCTGCTTCGGTTTCGTCGCGGCGCATCCAGCAGCCGCCGCGCCGGCAGGCGTTCAGGTAAGGCAGCGGAGCCCGTGCACCAGGGCCGCCGCGCTGCCCAGCCGCCACCGCAAACCCGGCCGTGCAGGCGGCCGGCTGGGGCGGCTCCGCGGCGGCACCCTCCAAGCGGGGCGAAACCGCCCAAAACAGCCGCGCCTGCGGCCCTGTCGTGAGAAGCAGGCTCTCCGGAGCGGACGGTGCCGGCCAGCGAGGAGCCTGGCCGGGAGAAGCAGCGCCGGCTGACGCGGCCGGGAGCCGGGGGAAAGCCAGCGCCTCGGGTTAGTGCTGCCTTTCCCCTGCCTTAACCTTCAGAATCAAATATCCAAAGGAATGAAAACAAACCGTGGCGGCACTCATTAGTGCACACATTTTCTGTGCTCACCAGCACATTTTGTAGGTCACTGTCAGGCCAGTGAAACATAACACAGCGTTCCCTTCCCATTCCCCCCCCCCCTTTTACATTTGAAAACAGGTATCTTCTTCCAAGCTAAATACTTCTAAGTACTGAATTTCACAGAAAAGAAGGTCACAAGCTGACTCATCAGCAGCCATCATAAACGTGTTAAAGATCCTGCACAGACGTCAGACCAAATAAGTTACGTGGATGCCAGGTACAGAGCTAGTCGCCGCCCGAGGGAACAGGTGTATGTGTTCTTAAGGCTTGCTGTGATTTATGAAGCAGCAAGCGTATCACTCCCGGGCAAAATGTCCTGGGCCTGATCCTCCACTGCCCGTCATCTGTATGCATCTACATACATGTGTACGCCCTGTGCAGAGCGAGCTTTCAGGTAACTCAGAGGAGGGGGATATGGCCCTTGGTGCGAGGCAGAAGCGCCCGTCAGCCAGCGGTTAGACGAAGACCCACCGTGTTCGCTGAAAGAGAGGAGGGCAGCTGTTAAGAAGAGGCTGTCTAAGAAACAACCATAGAGATGCCTTTATCCAAACAATTTATATCCCAAACATTTAAAAGCTAGAAAAAGTGTCCTTTGCAGTTACTATTTGGCACCACCAGCTGGATGCTCTGAKAAACTAATATCTAGATTTTTACTGCTTAAAACAGGAAATACCAGCAAGTGATCTTGTGGTTCATGGTCCTGTACGTTCTTCTCTTGCTGATAAAGTGCCAGCTGCAAACACCTGGTGACCCAGGCGCGAGAGGATGACCCTGCTGAGTTTTATTTGTTGTGTTGAGCAGCAGTCAAGAGAAATCTTGGAAATACTGAAGGGTGCCCGTCTGCGCGCTGTGTGCCCCAGTGGGATGCCGTGCCAGCTCTGTGCTAATAGTATATACCAGGGTCCCAGGCGGACGGGGTCCCCCCGGCGCAGCTGAGACCGACGGCCTCCCCCAGGCGGGTGCGAGAGGCCCCGCTCTTGCCTGCCCCAGCCTTGCCCACGGCGCCCTGGCCAGGGCAAGGGCAAGCTTGCCCTTAGCGATAAGTACTTGGCACATACCACACCGCAGCTGCGGTGCTCGGCGGGGGCTCGATAGGAGCGAAACGCGTCGTTCGCCTGGCACTAGGGACGCCTCGCTCTGCCCCAAAGACGCAGCAGCTGTGGGGCAAGCACGGGAGGGAAGGGCGAGGAAGCGCCCTGCGCTGCGGCGCCCGGGCCCCGCAGGTCCGCGGCCGGGGCTGGCGATGGAAAAGGCTGGGGCAGGCTGAGTCAGCCTGAGCAAGCAATGATTAACTCCGGGTCTCTTGGCTTTTGGCGTTCAGACCGCATAAAATCGTGGGGTTACTCAGCGCATGGTGCCAGTCCCTTCACAACAGGCACCATGGACAAGATGGGTCGCGCTGGCAGAGCAAAAAGCAAAGGTCGAAAGGGAGCGAGAGGTGTTCACAACAGCTTCTGCTTCAGTGGAAACATTGCTGCACCTACACACAAATAAACTATAGACTTTGGCACAAGAGGGGCCCAGGACTGGAGCAGCAGGAATGTTGCAGGTCAAGATTAATGTGCATTGGCAGAGCTACATGGAGAAACAGGCATGGCGCCTGTCTCCACCATGCCTGTCTTGAGCTCGTGACRCTAATCTCCTGGTTTCATAACCACTGCCTTCAAACCTGTTTCAAAACAACACCTTGTAAATCATCGTGTAAAATGTTTTGAGGGGATCTTTGCTAAGAAGAAACAGCATGCATACATGTGACAAGCCAGAAGCAGCAAGCAATACATGTCTATAAATGTCTTCAGACAGACAGGATCTTATCTATTCCTAGGGATGTGTGTGTGTGTGTGTGTATAAAATATGTATGTTCCATAGGTGTTGATAATAGGATAAGCATTAAAATGAGTGACCAGGGAGAAGAGGGTGTTTCACAATCCCGGTCAGCTGTGGTGCTGCGCGGTTCCTCTCTGAAACCCTTCTCACCCTATAGTTAAAACCCCAGCATGTGCTGCAGCCTGGATTTAAGATAATTCAATTTTGTTCATGTAGAAATTCCCAGCCATGGTGGGAAGCTGGAGAATCTGAGCCTGACTTGCAAATATCAACAATAGGCATCTGCTTATTTAGATGCCATCATATTATTCAGCCATCCTTAAATAACTGTTACACACTAATCCTTTCTGAGAAAGAGAAGTAAAAAGAAAGGCATTAATTGGGTAACCATTACATGAATACTGTACTTTCTTTAGGACTAAATGTACTGCTATGCTGTATTCCTTCCCAAAATATTCCTCACTAAACCCTGTTTAGTGTCAGAAGTCCTACTAATTTCAGGTGGTCTAGGAACAAAGCTTTCTTTTTCATCAGCTAAGAACAATTCCCTCAAAAAGACAGGAGAGAGAGTAGATACATGATTTTTTACTGTTTCAAGTCAGGATAATACTGTATGTTCACATTGGCCTTGTATGTTTTGTCTTGAAGAAGATAATGAATATTTTACAAATATTTCGCCTTTCAAATCCCATTGAACTCCTTTCCTTTATGTAAAATAAAGCCTGAGATAAGCAGGAACTTTAACTATGAGAGGGCATGTCAAGTCTGAAAGCTTCTCAGTTCTCTTTTAAAACTCATTCAGAAAATCCACAGGCAAACCATCAGAGGTATTTTAGCTTGTTTAGGCATACTGGATCCAGTACGCACTTTAGTGAGAAAAGCAAAACAGTCTGTCATTGAAAGACCATGTTAAATATCATATGTATTTTTATAACACCTCTTGAAAGACCACATTAAATACTGTATGCATTTTTATAACACCACTATAAAATCTGAAATAATTTTACAGATCATAGAAGGTTTCTACTTTTGTTGTTTTCTTTCAGAAAAACAAGCAAATGTGCAACTGCCCTGAAACCAGAGTGGCAGGCAGTGTCCTGGCAGCAGAGGAGCGTCCACAGCCTGGGGACACCCACTAGATGGGGATATTTCCATAGGACGCTCTGGGCTGCCGCTGGCCTCCCTGGCAGGGACCATATTTGTCCAGTGCCACACACCTGTGCCAGCACCGGCTCATATCCCCATTTCAGATTCAGGTTTTGGATAGGAAACTTGTTATAAATATTAACTCAGAGTAGCAACATGCTGTTTGTGTCAGCTGGGGAGTTTTTCCCTTTGAAAGAGCAATGGATCCAACTCATTTTTTAAGTTAGGATCAATAGGTGCACGTGTGCCTTTGTATGTGCACACACGCATACATACCTGCATGCACAGATGTGTTTCAGAGCCTAAATGCAGCACAGATCCTGCTGCTTCTTAGCTGGAGTAAAGTGCTCCAACAGCCTTTAACAGTTCGGCACTTCTTAAATATGCAAGGCTTCAGGCACAGACTAGTTTTTCAAAAGTCCTTAAGCATTTGGTATCAATTTAGCTCATTCAGATTTTTTTAAAGAATATTTAAAGTTTGTCTGGAAATCAGACACTTTGATTTCTTATGTGTATGTGCTTATGTGTATGGGGGGTGTAAAAGAGGGGTGAGGGGCATCTAGGGTATTAAACAGTCACCAGTTGCAGTGAAAAAACATCAGAGTGCGTTAATGCTGTTTTCTTTTTGAATATCCACTGAGCAGTTTCTCAGGACTCCTTAATACAGGCTACAGAGATCAACTAACCTTGGTGATTAATCTCAAGAAGCATGGCTTTTCCTATCTGGTACTCTTAGTTCTTCGAAGAGCAGCACTTTTCCCCAGTTTAAAACGTCCATGGCTTACTTTCTGCTGTGTGTGTTCAGCCAGGACTGATCTGACTATGTGTAGGATCCTCTTCTGCAGCCCAGTCCTTTTTCCAGTGTGTATGAATTTGGTCAGTACTGCCTATGCAACAGGGTCCGCAAGGAATAGGGAGTTACAGAAATGCTGAGCTTTATGAGGCTCTATTTTATGTACAGGTTTTAACTTCAGAACTGCAAATTTCTCTTGTTTCTGCCCTAGTGATTTGTTGCACAGGTTTGGGGAGCTTGGGAATCTGCTAGACCCACTCACCTTCTGTTTGCAAGAACACCACATGGTATTCCTTTTTGGTTAAAGAAAACAAAGAGGATTTTGAAAGCTCTCTGAGTTCTTTAATGAGTGTTTCAGCTCTCCATCTCTCCATCTCTCATCTCTCCATCTCCTCCATCTCTCAGCCTCCCCGTGTCCCTAGTGTGTCATGCCCAAAATAACTAGAGACCTAGTGGTTTGGTATTTAGTGCAACCACGGACAGTTAAATGGTCTTTGTGAGAGCCTTGGGGAAGGCAGGTCCCACGTGAGCTCCTGGGACCCCAGGACACGATGGAACATACCGCGGCACTGACTCACTGTATAGACCTTATCGCCTTTAACTGTTTATTCTGTCCTGCACACAAGCTGGACGAGAGCACAGGAACCCACGCTTCACTATCAGCAGCACCACGCTGCTCTTTCGTTTGTGTCACCCCTTTCCATTGCACAGATAACTGGGGATTTTTGCTAGCTGCGTGTAGCTCTTGGCTGGCATTTGAGAAATAACTCGGCTGGTGCCTGGGAAAACTATGTGGGGATGGTCCACCAGAACAGGTTAACTCCTTGGTCTCTGCTATATTTCTTTGACACAGCTAGCTTTCCTTTAATATTAGGCTCTACTAATTCAAATTGTCTGAAGTGCTTTCCTTTTTCCCTATCCCTGTTTGTTTATTCCGAAGTGTTTCAAATGGCAAATTAGAGGTGTGCATTAAGCTTGAGTGTCTAACATACAGAAAAAACAACTTAGGGCCCCATCCCAATTACTTAAGTACACTATGAGTAAAAACTTGCAAGAAAGCTGGCAATTTATCCCCAGTTTATAGTTTTCCTGAAATAAACTACCACTTCATAGTCCATGCAAGTGTAATTCCAGAGAGCTTTCCATCTTCAGAGATACAGCCCAGTGGAAATGCCAGAAAGAGTTGTCCAAGCAAAGCTCTTTAATCAATTAAATCAAGTTTTTATTATAGGGCGAGATGAGTGCTCTTTGTAAAATCATGTTTTCAGATAAGTGTTTGCCCAGTCTCTTTGTTTGTAAGTAAATAGATACTTTTTTTAATGATAAGGCCCCATTAACTTAAGAGAAGACAAGGGGGGCTCCAGCTCCAGGTGTCCCAGGAGTTTGCAGGGCAGCGTGCGGTGGCACTTGCAGTTCGGCAGAGGTTACTCAATCCCTTAGATTCAAACCCAATTCTGTTTTCCAGCCCTAGATCTGAAATGAGAGCAATGCACGGGCAGTTGAGAATCTAGTCTAAACCAGCATATGAAATTATACACAGACAACTGTAAAGACAGCAATTCCTAATGACTTTTTTTTTAAGTCTTGATGTCATTTGCAACAAAATATTAGTCGCTGGAAAGTGCTTTTCTCTTACAGCTTTGCTGTGTTTCATGCTGCAAGTATGACCCTTTTTTATCTTTTATAAAAACAGTAGCAGTATTATGGTTCATGTTGTTCAACAGCAATTCTCATTTTCACAGTTCCTTATCACACAAACACATCTTTATGCTTCCACCTTTTTTCCACTGGCAGGGGGGAGAAATTATTTTAATCAAATGAGTGCAGAGCCTGCAGGAAAGCTCTGTTTTGACTGTCATTTAAAAGCCAGCCCACCAGCTGAGTAACCCCGGAGATACCAACCACATCAGCTCACTCAGACCCTGCGCTAACCCAGGCGCAGGGCCAGGAATGAGCCCCATGTGCTGAACTGGTCTGTCCTCAGCCCAGGCCTTCCAGCCACCCCTTCTCTAACCCTCCCTCAATTTTGTATACAACTATCCGTGCCAACCCAAGCCCTGAAAGGGAATCAGAAAAGAAACAAGAGAGGCTGTAACTGAAGCCAACACCAAGGGTTCGCATGTTTCTTACCTTTCACTTCACCTTTAGAGTATCCCAGACTGAGAACTGGACTCCATGCTCGTGAAAATCAGTTAGTGGAGCAGTATAGGTGTGCTGTGCTGGTGCTTCTAGTTTAATGGCATGCTTTTTCTTTCCAGGAACAGGCTGAAAATGGAGCAGCCAAGGGGAATAAAGGAGGGCTCGTTCAACACAAACATGTACAGGAATGACAGACCAGTCGGCAGAAACATCTCTACGCAGGAGCTGGCAAAACGGTACAGCATCATAATTGCTAAAAAAATTGAGAATTAATTAAATAACATAGCAGCAAAAGTAGATAACTTATGGTGCAACCCTGTTCCTTCAAAGGCTGACGCAGGGGTGTGTGCATGCGTGCAGATGTATGTAACTGCGCCGTAAACACAGGGCTTTGGCAGGTTGGTGCTCATACGGATGGTGTGTGTTACACTGGTGTATACATCAGCTTTTTCAGAAGCAAAAGTGAGCCAATAACTTTGCACTCCCGAACATGGTCTCTCTCTTCCCCTGATGAGGTGACTGAGGGTATCACGAGTGACCTTGGCCATGAGTTAAGGGGAGMTGACTTCCAGTCAGGCGCCACTCACTCGTGCCAGCTCTGTTGTGAAGAAAACGCATCTTGAAAAGTCATAGGAAAACCTGTGCTCTGCCTACCATCTAACTTTTAAAAAGTAAGTTAAAACCTTGAGATAGCTGGCTTATGAACCAGTCTTGTGCTCTAAACCATGGCAATACTGGAGCCTTCTGGGAAACAAGACAGAAGAGGTGTCTGCTCCTTGGCACATCCATGGTTTAAGAGCATCGGTCAGGGTGATAGGCGAGGTTTTCTCTTCCCAGCTCCGCAGGAAGGCCTGCAGCATGCAGGAGGGAGCGCTGGTAACTGTGCAAAGCTCTGCCAGGTTGCAAGGCAGGAAGCGCCCCATCCCTTGACAGCCTGATTAAAACTCTCAATAACACTTAACACTTTCGTTATTTATAGTCTTGTGCTTCACCTGCTTGCCCAGAGCATAAAACCTCCAACTCTCTCCCAACAAAGCTTTTTATTTACTATTAAAAACCGCTGAAAATACAGTGTCCTTTTTTTTCCCAGAAAATAAACAGAGATTTATCAGTTGTTACCCTGTTTTACTACTAGAATGTTTTTTGGAATACTTAAGAATATATCAGTCTTTGATATGCCCTGGAATACCTAAGTAAGTAGTACCCTGACAGTTTTAAATCACATATATATCATAAAAGGGATGAGGAATACAGCATGCTCAGAAATTGGGTTTTGCTCTTGCAGAACTTGGCAGCTCAGTAACACTGTGAAAATCTTTGTCTGGCTGAGACCTGGGAGCAGATAAAAAAGGATGCAGTCTTGTGAAAGGCAGAAGCTGAAGTACAAAGCCTTTATTCCTGCTAAGTAACGATGTAATCTTCCAGTCAGCTCCAGGTCACGGGGCTGTCAACCTTAGGCTGTGGGTCCAGAAAACAAGGGACAACTTAGCTCACAAATCACAAGTCAGTTGCCTTAACATATGTAAGAGTAAGATATAAAAATTACTGTCATTACCAGAGCAAGGTTCTTTGCATGCTCATTGGACCCTTTCTTCTGATAGGGAGAAAACTGAAACTACTTCCTGGTGCCTCTACTTTATTGAACTCTCGGCACATGCACACACACAGGTAGATGGATGCATTCCTTCACCCAGGGAATTACACTTCTATAGTCCTGCTTTTCATTTGCAAAGTTCCTCATTGTCCAGCAGTCCTTACAAGGCAGAAAGAAAGGTATGCAAGAATTTTAAAACAATTACATATGTTCTTTGCTTTTCACTCAAAAGCAGAAACAGGTTAAATTATTAGTAAGCATAGCAGACAGCATACTAAGATCAACTGAAAAATATAGCATACAAATTGATCAGTCAAAAAAATTACACTTAAATACCTTGAAATACACAAGGAATTTGGAGGGGAATGTAAATCTTTTCCATTATGAAAAAATCTGAGAACTGAAGAGAATGACAGTACCTAAAGAAAATAGAAATAGGACTACATTTGGTTAAAATAAATATGATCAAAACTGAAATATAGCAGGAAAGTATGACTTCAAAGTCCARTCTCAGACCCCTGGACTTATGCAGGAGAACTATCCCACAAGTGCTTCCAGTCTGAAATGCACAATTAGATGGAGAGAGACGAACTGGCGTTCGCTCCCTGCTCACTAACACAAGGTGTCCTGAACCCCCTGCTCTATTCCCAAAGTGTCACCCGAGGGTCCCTGCTGTCCCTGCCCGGCCACTGTGGTGCAGTCATAAGTCTTTAGCAGGCTGGGAGCAGGAAAGAGGGAAATGGCAAGCTGAGTTTTAGGATAGTCTGAAACAGAGGGCCAGCTCTGGACCTCGTCTCTGGAAGGCACGCTGGCCAGTGTCAGCAGAGACCCTCACCGGGGCAGCAGCAACGGGATGCCAAGGGAAGAAAAGCAGAGACTTGCACAGGGGTGGTGGGGTGGGCAGCACGCAGGTAGCTCTGAAGGAAGAGGGTGGTCGTGATGGCCGTGGCACTGGTCTGTCCCTCACCGACCTGGCTCCCGGGTGCTCAGTGGTCTGTCCAGCCTCTGGCACATTGCACGGCATTGCCCTCACAAGGCTTCCAACAGCCCTGTCCGTGCAAGGGTTGGTTCCTCACGCCAAAGTAGGGCACCTGGATCGAAGATCCTCAGCAATCGACAATCTCCATAAGGGGCAAGGCTATAACCTGTACCCTATTCGCAGAAAGACACTCGAAGGTGCTGAAACAAAAATGCTGCTCTTGGAAGACTAACAGACTTCCAAAAACCAGAGAAGGCACATTATTCAGAAATCAGAGGGCTTCATAGGTGAAAGAAGTTATCTGAGGCACTGACCAGTGAATGATTCACTCACCCTGGGCAAACCTGCAGCGTAGACAAGACCTTGGTTGCACCATCTCTGCGTAGTCGTCTCACACCTGCTCAGTCCCCATTAGCTCTTCACATTAGATCAGGATCTAGAGAGTTGACACGGCTTGTTTCGCTGCAGGCTGACAACCATATTGATTCACCAGTTTATTTCAAAATATGACTGGTAGTTGTAGGTCTGTGTTTGAATCAATCACTGATTGCCTGGCTCTGCTAGGCACATCTTTAATGCTCCTTTCGGTCCCTGGAGTTCTGTCTTTGGTACTTTGCCCAAATGCAGCAATCTGGTCATTTCCTTTGTCCATTCATTTATTTTGAGCTAATTGCAGGCATTTCTTCCTCTTTTGCATAGGACCATACTAAAATGGCCATCATTAAAACTTTTCAGAAGTTCTTGATGAATTTTATTTGAAAACACTATATTGTCTCTTTTCAACAATTGCTCTTTCCACAGTTCATTTTTTTAATTCTGGTTGTCCCCTATGGCTAAGGAATATGTTGCTTTTCTGTGGGCATCATGACCTTATTGTTTTTTGTTTGTTTCAAGATTAGTCACATCATCACTCTTTGTTTCTGCTAGTCGTTCTGAGAGCCTGTTTCTAAATCATAAATTTGGTGCTACTATGTAAACTTCCTCCAACTATTCTTCCTTTTCTCACCTTTGCRCAGAATAAGATCAGCAACAAGAACTGTATTCCAGGCTTGCAGCTCAGTGGCAAGTCATATTTTTGTAGTTTTCAAACTTCGTGCAGAAACTAGAGACTTGTCAATAATGTTTTCTAACAGTCTGTGATCTTTTTCAACTGTTGCTGAGCAGCCACGCATCTGCTGATAGCATTTGTGGCACCTGGCAACAATGGCAAGTCATCGCTCCTCCATTCGTGCTGCACTGGCGTCAGCGCTCAGGCGCTCCTTCCGGCCGCCGAGTTGCACCATCTGCTGTTTGTAAAGCATCTCCTTCTAGTGTTTTCTGTCRTTTCTGATGATCAGCTTTAGCAGTGTTTTAAGGACGATGACAACCTTCATGTTCTGGGAGGTCTTGCCCAGATTGCTTTCTTGGTACTACTTACTGTTTATTTTCACAGCTCTCATAGCAGTGCAGCAATTTTTTTCCATATGTCACCCTTCTAGCACATTTCCGCTCTTCTTTGGGCAGTTGGTGATGTAATGTCAGTATCGCCCAGATTCTATTTTGTACAGAACTGATGGCTCCTGTTCCTAAGGCGTGACTGTTTGCTTTTCACAACACAGAAGCACTCTGGCCCACTCACATTTACGTGCTTGAAAATAACTTGCAACATAAAGTATTTGCTGCAGTTTTGATAGTTTGCTCATTGCCTCTGCTCCTAATTCTAATAATTCTTAAGTAATGTAGGAATTACTCCTTGAAAAGTAGAATTATCCTTCGTACTGAAGTTACAAAGAGCTACTGGATTTTTTTAAATCAATAGAGATGATACTTATAAAAACCTTCCCGTGTAAATGACCCCATCTCAATTTTGTTATATTAGTAGATCTATGTTTTTATTATACAAACAATGAAAATTTATTTTCACAACCTGCCAGAAATATCATGGTCCATTACTTTAGATTTTAAAACACTCTGAATTTAAAGGAAAACTGTTTTAAAATATTTTTGTGTGTATAATAATTTTTTATTAAAACTAATTAATCATCATACTCCCAACAGATTGCAGGTGACATGAATTTACAGGGTGATATACAGTGATACTTTTTAAATCATATTCCATATGGTTTGTCAACTTTGACCTTCAATAGGAATTCAAGCGTCTTGCCAGAAGGATGGTGGAAAAAAGGGCTAGAAAATAGCAGCTGAATACACATTCAACACAGCATGCTGTTTTGAGTTCTTTCATCTTATCTTGGAGAGTGCATCTCAGAATATTTATGAGACTGTTGCCAGCTCTTGCAATTTGTTGTTGTTATTGTTGTTGTTGTTGCAAGGGGGTTGGAGCCAGCGATGCTAGAGCTTGCAGCCCTCTCCCAAATGTCGCTTTTTAGTGGAAGCTCACTCTGATGCTTCCCAGCAGCTGGGATGCTGCAGGGGGAGGCAGATCTCCCCTCCGGAGCAGCAGGAAGGGCAGCTGGGCTCCAATCCTCTGCCTCTCCCGACTCCTGGTGGCCTGTGAGGGGGCCCCCGGTGCCCACTGCCCTCTCCTTTCCCTGTGCCCTCATGTGAAGGTGGGTTACAGGTGAGCATTTTTCATCAGAAAAGGACAATTGCATGAGAAACAGTGAACTGCTTTCCACAGAGCCAGGCCCTGTTTTCTTGGGTGAAGGTGACAAGGTGGCCCCTTCCCTCAATGCCTCAGCTCCAACGGCCACCTCGCAAAGCAGGTGGCATGGAGAAATAGTATGATAAAATAAAAAAATATACCCTAGAAAAGCTGGATCGTGTCATAATGATTCACAGACTCAAATAAGGGAAGATGGAGGGACCATCTGCTTTTTTCTTAATGAGATACATTTTGTTATTCTGAATAATTTGATGTCTTTTTCTTGTGTACAYTAAGAAGGACCATATGCAAGTTAAAATATCAGTGTATTAGTGACTTTATACTTGCACTAGCCATTTGGAAGGGACAGTCGGCTGAGAAAACTGGATAGTCATAGTTTGAGCAAATAGATTAGAGCATCTTTAATTTATGAATTTAAAAGCCAGATCTTTCCAAATTCATATGTTTTTGTAGCCTCAGGGAAGTACCCAGCTRTGAATGGCCAACTTGTATTGTGGGATTTCTGTTTTCTTCTCTTATTTATTACACAAACCTATTCACCATAACAACCACTAAAAATGTGTGGCACATAGCAGTAAAAAAAAAGGCAATATGCATCCTTGAAGGAAYACTAATTCAAGCACACTTTAGTCTCACAGTGAAAAAATGGATAAAAGCCCATAATTCAAAATACTAGAACTGTTTTTCTCTCACATGGGTATAAATCATAAGAAATCTGCTAAAAGCTGTGAAAGGAAGGTACGATGCCCAATTTTAGCTTGAATTCTGTTGTGTCTCTTGCAAAGTAAATAATTGTATAATGCTCTGTGATGTTGGATACATAGGCACAGTGGAAATGCTTTCATGAGATATCTTTACAAAGGGAAATGGAAAACCAGAATGTAGAAATGACTCAATTTCTTTTAAGGTTTTATCAGATTGTTTTCTTTTTTTTTTTTGATTTTGAAATGGCACTAGACTAAGTTTTAAGTACCTACTAAACTTCAGAAGAATGAATTAATAAGGATGCTCACTTACAATGTGCTATTTAGAGACATTGGAAAATCTGGTAGAGAAAAACTGTATACAATACAGAAGAGAAATTACTTTGTTAGGACTTAATCAGTCATACCTTATGTTTTGGATGATGCTGTAATATACAGTTTTATGTCTTTCCTGACTTCATAAATGTTTAAGATATGGAGCTAAATTACCATCCAGTGTAACACTGACATAGTTTCACTAAATCTACAAGAAGGAAGGTTTGATCTCTTCTAAGATTACGGAAATTCTTGGACCACCAGCTAGCGAGTCATCTATGAAATCGCTGCTGCCAAGTAGCTGAACTCAATGCGTATTTTATCATTGCTTCCTTGCCAGTCATTTTGAGAAGAGCATGAGGAATAAATGGTTGTGTGACCCTTGGAGGATTTCTTGAATGCCTAGAATCTGCAGCTGATCTAAATGGATGGTTGATACATGATCTATAATGTTTTCCTAATACGTCTATTATCTTTGCGATTTTTGGTAGCAGCAAGGGCAATTAATAATATAAAAGAGGAGAAAGGCCTGGCCAATATATGACACATATTCTTGGCCAAGGGATGAAAAAAATTTTACTCTCATACAGAACCAAAGCTCTATTATGTATTAGCTTCCCTATGTTTGATTAAAAAAGAAGCAAGCAAACCACATTTTTATTCAAATTAAATGTATCTATTTGTTTATTACATGTATGTTTGTCACTGTGCACTTGGTTCTTTCTTCTCTGAAGTTCTTCTTTCTATTTTCATTCCCCTTTAAGCTCGCTTCTCTTCCCCCAGCCATTCGCATTCCTGAATTAGCATTTTTATTTCCCTGCTTTAAGCTTCACTGTTTTGTCCATGTGACTGTCTCTTTCATACAGTCACTCCCAAGTGGTTTTTCTCTGCACCTCTTCTGACTGCTTCTCTCTTCCCAGTCTTCTCAGGAACCCCTCCAAAACATCCCTACTACTCAAAGGGTTACCTTCCAAAGTCTCCTTCTGCAAGTCCCTATTTACCTTACTTCAGCCCATTTTGTCTCTTTTTATATTCAGTTTCTTCCGTTCCAGGCACCTTCTTCATGAGTTACTGTTGGCACAATTTCACAGCTCTTTGCCCATTTCTTGATTCTCTTGCTCCCACTCTCATACATACATGATGCATTTGCCTGTAGTACAGTTTCAAGGAGGAGAATAGGGGAATTGAAGCTAGCAAGATCAGATCTGTACCATTACTTAGGCAATACCTACCTTTATGTTACATAGTGTTGAGGCTAACAGGACTGATCACCAAGTAATGCCATGGAATAGTCAACAAAACCTGGTTCTAGGATGTCTTTTCTCTACACATACCATCACATCTAGGCAAAAAAGGACATGCTCATCTTAGCTTCAGTATTAAAACCTTTACCGAGTCAGTACCTGTCAAGGGACCATTGAGGGGAAAAAGCTGGGCCATCAAATTGTTCTCATTAGCTTTGCTTACTTTCTTAGATGCAGCTAACTCAAGATTTCATAGTGTGGGTAGCTGCATGAGAAAAGAAAAAAAGTACAAATACAGACCGAGGAAAACAATTTTCCTGGCTTCTGAGCCACATGCCAAAACTCTTCATGCAGCAGCAAGGTACCAACCCTGGAGAGCCAAGAGAAGGGAAGACAGAGGCAATAATTTCCCAGGTGCTTCTGCAGGAGAGGACTGAGCTAGAAACCTGTCAGAAATCTCAGGAGACCAAGAATGTCAGCTCAGCAGCTCAGTGAGGCACTAGAGGTACTAGAGGCACCCAGCAGCCTCTGGCTCGTGAGAACACCCCAGCGTGGGTGGAAGTGCCATTTGAATTACATGCAAATTGCATGCGGGACAAACACTACAGAAAGCTCCAAAGCAGTGTTTTGGCCAATCAGCTTGAGAATTTCTATTTTAAGGAAAAATGCACTGCTTGTGAGAGACCATGAAAAGACTGATATTTTCTAGCCTTTAAAAAGGTACATCTGGGRCATTTAGAGTGAAGGTTCCCTCCACTACCCAGCCAATAGGACTCAATGCTGGCCTGGAAGGGTTCCCCTGTTAATGAGAGAATGGCTTAATCTTCAGTGGTTACCAGCCTCCTTGCTTTTTGGAACTGTGACCAAAGCTGTCAACTATCCATCCACTAGAAACTGAGCGGAGACACTGATTCATTTCACATGAATCACTAAAAACTTTCAGTCATTACTTATCAATCTGAAATATACTGTAAAAATGATCAGGAGCTGGAGACTGTATTTCACTCCTGCTTATCTTAATACAAGTCTTAACAACTGAAATGCTGTGATAGTACTCATGAGACTGTTTGCAGCTATGGACTACCAATTGACATTTCCCCTCCCTGTCCTGCCCCAACACCGCACATGCACACTGCTGTAACAAGAATTTACACTAGGTTTTCTTTCATCAGTCAACATTTGCACATCCTAAATGACTGGAATAATTTGGCATGCAAAAGTTTTAAGGTGCAATTTGATTGTAAGAGAGCATGTGGATGATATATTTAAGCAGTGATGAATAACATAGATTGCTATCTATTGCCATGGGTTTATGCATTACAAATAGAAATAAATACTGTCTTACAACTTGCAGAACCTCATTGCCACAAGCCACTATTTTTAAATGGAGCCAGTGGCTTTGAGTGGCATTTAAATCGTCACGGAGTATGTGCTTGAATTCAGCAGTTTGCCTACACACACAATTTGCACTTGTTGTTCAAAACTTTTCTATATTGGAAACATCATATGTGCAGAAAAGACCTCTTACCAGGCTTTGCAGTTTGAGTAACTCAAATCAAATTCAACATGCTATATTTGTGTGGTCTGGAAAGCAGATACAGTTTAGAGGTTTCATCTGGTTTCTTGTTGTCACGGCTCTAATAGCATCTGGTAGGTGACTCACTACTCCATCCGTTCTGGTCATGACTAGCTGAGTGGATACAGGGCACACTATAAAGATAGACATTATTGCTTAGTCAGGTCTTTACTGTTTGAAACTCGGGGTACCTCAAAAGGAAAATACAGTCCACAGAGCAATAAAAATGAGATCAAAGCATGTGCATATTTCAAATGCATAGCTGCTATCTCGCTAAGTAGCGTGCCATTGGAACCAAAAAATGTTTGTATTCTGCATAATTCTATTTTTCTGAGCAAATTACAGCTGCCGCAGGATGACTGTGTCTGAAAAGACTGATGAGGATTTACTGTGTGCTGATAGGTCAATATTTCACAAGTCATTGGCATATCATAATCTAACTTTCAGCAAAGACTATGATCATCCTTGAAGAGGCTAACATGAAATAGTGGGGCTCCACTCTAAATTCTGCAGGTGTGAAGATAAAACTAACACAAGTCCCTTTCTTCTTTAACAAAATAAAATTAAGCAAACCATAAATGTCTCTTTCAATCTATTAAATTCATGGACACCCCCTCCCCCCCTCCAGGTGTTCTCCTACATCTGAAAGTTACTCTGGTTCTGGCAAGGTGTGAAGTTAGGGACAGTAACTGTTCATAAGCAACTCTATGTGTGCTACTCTAGCATTTTTTTTAAACAAGGTCTTAGTACTTTGTGATTTAATTGATTTTCAAAGCAAATTCAATTAAGGTGGAACAAAGCTTTACAGTTGTTCCAGAAGAGTATTGGATTATGGAGTTTTTCAGAAATAGTTATTCCAGGAAAACTTCTGAATTACTCTGTTGATATGCCTCTCATTGCAGTTAGGTTTCTCCCAAACATATGTTATAATTTCAGTGTTCTTAACTCCTATTTACTTCAGTGGGATCTGAGAAACCTATGGTCATTAAACAATTCTGCTCTAATAGCTTTGAAATCATAATTCTTTCCTCAATCTTTCCTAAAACTCCTAAATCTCAGACTAAGCTTGAAAGTTTGATATACATTAATGTATAAAAATGGTCAGAAAGTTAAACACTGAGCTGACACAGCAAAATAACTCTGTGGTTTTCTACACTTACAGTTATTCCGTCCTGACATTCACAAGTTTCCATACTGGAAAACTTCATGTGAGTGGAAAAGATTTTTTACAACAACTCAGAGCTTTGTAAGTCCAAGCAATCTGATAAAACATATGACAAGCAAAAAGAGTAGGTATTAAATACTGCTATCACATCTCTAGCTGTCTGGATGTTCTCTCTGCCATGGAAACGCTTAATTAGTACTGTAGTAAAAAAGCAGTCAGTTTTGCATGGAAATTAAACTTACTGCTGATATGCTAAGTAATATTTTTCAAGATCGTAGTATGAATATATACATTTACTTTAGGCCATAAGTACTCAGTTTGTCACTTGTTATTCCACATTGTTGGTTAGCTGTATTGTGTCTGATTTGCACTTGGCTGCTGTCACCTCAGCTTCAAAAGGGGGGACCTGTTTGGCAGGGCTCGCTCTCCCGCAGGATGCCAACTGCAATCCTCCCATGACCAGCCCTTATTGAGCTGGCCAGCTCTCCTGTGAGCCTCCCAGCGAAATCAGTGTGGGCCAAAAGCCACAGATGGGTATTGTGGCGTGAGCACCCTGCGTACCTCGTGGGTAAAGGGAAGCAGCAGTAGGGAGGGTGACAGTGACCTCCTGCGGGCGCTGTCCCTTTGATCTGGAGCGTGATGGGGGGCAGCCCAGCTGCCGGGTGACCTGTCTCAGCGGTATCGGCCACAGCAGCCCTCCTGGCCTGATGCCAGCCACATGGCACAGCCTCCACAGGGGAAATGCATGTGAACTGCCAGGACACGTATGGCTGAAGATGGTAGGAACCGCAAGGCTGAAGATGGTAGAAACTGCAAATTGTGCCGATGTTTGTAATTACCTCTCTTCACTCTGCTCTCCCTCTCTCATCCTCTTGCTTCTCCTTCAGCAGGGAATTTAGGCTTTCAGTTTCTGGGATTTTTGCCTGCTGGCGATAGATTTTGTCTTTATTGTATTGTTGCTTGATGTTGTTTATGCTCCTGTACTTCAGAAGGCTGCCTTTTCTTTTCATATTACAGCTTGCAGAATAGCTAGACATCTTGCTATTCTTTTTTTCTGCCACTAATTAATTGATTGATTGATCACAGTACCAGAATTGTTGGAAAGAGAAAAGAAGTCTAATAATATAATTAAATGGCAAACGAACAAGCAAAATAACTGATGTCCAAAACACAGAAAGCAGAATATAATGTACTGCCTTTGAATGAGTAAACAATGCGTGGGGAAAAAACAAATCAAACGTGCACAACTTTCTACCCCACTGCTGTCAGGTACATGCTCTTTTGTCTCAAAACTCATTCAACCAGAAAATGGTTTCTGTTCTCCAGAATCAGTGATGCAGATGATGTCTGCCTTTGGTAAGAGTGCATTCACCATGACAGGGGACTATTTTTGACTCAAATCTACCTTCAGGATCTTGTATCGAGGCCAACCTAAATATTGCAAATTCTTTTATCTGGTATATGTTGTTCCTAACTATGCTCCCAGGTAGAATTCTCCCAGTTCATTAAATCTTTCCTTGTTCTCAAACCTACAAGAATCCCAGCAACAGTTAGATTGTTGCTGGCTTTCATTTTCTGCATGTGCTTTTCCATTCCTCTGTATCCATCTGACTCTTGTCTTAAGCTGAAAACTTACCAGGAAGAACAGCCCTTTCTCCTATGTTCTGAACAAGAGGGTAGTCCTGTTTCATTTAGTATTGTATGTGTTCAGGAGGAGATTTGTTTTAGTTGTGTTAGTTACTTTGTCCTACAAAGATAACAGCTCTTTGGGCTTCACCTTAACTATGAAGAGGGGCCAAAGTCCAAAGCGCATTCCCTACCATGTTTTAAGTAACATGATTTTAAACAACACTTTGCACCAGTCTGGCATAAGAACATACTATTCATAGGTAATCCTCTTTGTCCTCAGAAGCATGCTTTCAAACAGAAGCAATATTTCCAGTTCAGGCACAGCTTTCTTCCTGTTTTAAAAATGCACTGGAGATATCCTTTAGATGGTTACAGGTTTCCTAAATACAGATGAATTTTTATCTTTTCTGATTTTTTGTTGTTGTCATTGTTACTTTAATTATGCAAGAGGAAAATGGTGGAAAGAGGTGATCAATACTACAAGTTCCTTACGACCCTCAGCAATTCTGTTTAAAGACTGAGCGTAAGTCCCACTGAAATTCTTGGGAATATTCCCACTAACCTGGGTTGGAGAGAACCTAGGTGTAACATTTTCAGAAGTTTAAGTAATTAATGTGTGTAAGACTTACACTTTACTAGGTTTTATCTCAGTATAATTGTACAAGTGTAGCTATTTTCAGTACTGTTGTACACATATAACTGTAAAGGTATAATTTTCTACATGGTCAATCAAATTCTGATAAAAGAAAAGTAAACTCGGAAAGCTGCATCCTTTAATTATGTCATAATTGTAAATCATAAAAGTACTCAGATATCAGAATAAGACTAGAGACTTGGAGGGTTACAGTAATGCAACCATATCAGATTAAATGTGTAACTCAAAAGAGTTTTCCGTGTAGACAGATCCCTTTGTTTAGGCACTCAGAACTGAGCCAATAAGGAGATAAAGATTAATCATTACAACACCTAAGTTTTAGGCATGCTACCATCTATGGTAATTTTTCACCCCAACAACCCTATACCCAACAGAGCGAGTAGTACTGAGAGGAAAAGCACCTAGCTCTAAACGCAGGGAGGAGCGTGATCATGTCAGGAATCACATCCAGCTGCTAGGATAGCACCATGGCCTAATATATATTTACCTGCCTTCCAGTAAGGCTAATGAGCACACCGTGCGGTCACAGTGAAGTAAACCTGGGTCACATCCAGCCAGGTTGGCGTGTGAGCAAGGCACATCACCGCCCATCATGCTGCCCGTGGCTGTCCCTGCAGATGCACTGTTAGGGGTGCAGTGGGTGGCAGCAGCTCTGGGCTGAGGTGAAAAACTAAGTGGGTGCTCCAGGGTGCTGCGGTTTGAGCGTAGATGTCACTTGGCAGACCTGGCTATAATCATACGGAGTCTAAAGGCTTGTGCACACAAGTAAACCAAGGTGACCATGTAAGAGCAGAAGAGCTACTCCACATCAGCTTCAGGTGCAGATCTGTCATTCTGTGCTGTAAGTGCACCCTCACAGCTTAATCCTGGCCAAAGAAAGCTCACTCCTTCATGAGCTGGGAAAACTGAGTTCAAATTCATGAAAACAGGCCAGGTAACAGTGGATGCATTTTAAGCTTATTCCACAATACTTTCCTGTATTAAAAGGTGAATGCAGTCTTAATTCACTACTGGCCCCAACCACTGGTCCCCCAAGCAACTACTGAATAAAGCATACACTGCAGCATCTTGTTAATTGGTCAAACCATGCATGACATTATATCCTGTAATATATCCTGTTGATCTCAGGTTTATTTAAACCACTGTCATCAAGGCAACATGGGAGGGTCTTGGCTGCAAGCCAGGGCCTGGCACCATGGCCCTCATCACACTGAAGAAGAAGATGACTTTAGCTCTTTAGACCCACATCCTCTAAAGTATTTAGACAATTAACCTGTGTTTAGATTATTCTGAAAAATTGGTTTGAGGCCCAGATTTATAAAGATATTCAAGTATCCGGTTTCTATTTCATTTCCTCAGGAGTTAGATGACTAAATTCCTTTGTGAAAAGACCTTGGGTCATTTTAAAATGTTTTCAGTGTGTCTGATTTGAAGTTCTAGCCAAGATCCTTAATTATGAGTCTTAAATTTTATATACATCCCCTGAAAAGGAGCATTCTCACTCTCCCTGCCTCTTTTCCTAAGTTCTTCAACCACACAAACATGAACAGATCTTATATATGTTTACTTCCTCCATTATCAATTGATAATAGGCAAGCAACAATAATCCAGCAACAAAAAATATTTAATATCTCCCCACAAAACATGGTTATGCCTCAAAGCTAAAAAAATTAAAATTCTAAATATCACTGATGTGATTTGAATTATCCTCTTGTCATCTGTACATTGTCAATGGCAACATTATTAAGCTGATCTGAGACACTGAATGAACCAGGAATCTGAATGAACCATAAAGTTAGAGGTAGAAAAGAGCAGTAAGTTGTCTAAACACTTGTCTTCCACTGCAGGATTGTTTCATATGCTCTGTTTCCTGGACTGTGAGGGAACACAGCTAAACTATTAATTCATTCCAGACAATTCTCAACACTCTTTACTAGTTGCATTGTGTAGTCCAAGAAGTTTATATACAAAAATCAAACAATTGTACTAATAAACTAAGATTTATGGTGTGTCCAAAATGAAAACTTCTGTGGCACCAAAGAGAAGTATGAGGTGCTGCAGCTGGGAGACTGATGGAAGGGTTTCTTTCTGGGGACACGGGACCTTCCCATCCCCACCAGCCTCTCCTGCATGTCCACGAACGTTCACAACTGACTGAAGCTGCCTTAGGCTGCCAATAACCTTGGAATTTATATTGGTGGTTATTGTAATAATTCACTTACAGGAAATATTTAGGACTTAAATATTTTTGGCAGATATATTTTACTCACTATACTCTACTATTTTACTCACCCAGGCTCCAGAATAAAATGAAACTTATGAGCCAGCTTTCTCTTGGCACACCAGGAACAGCCAGCCTGCCCGTGAAAGCTGGGCGGTGCAGCACAAAGAGGAGAAGTAATGTGGAGATTGGGGAAGATGCTCACAGTAAGAGTACATAATGATGATATGGCCTGAAATTTTTGAGAAAAAATGTTTGAAAGGAAGCAAGCAGGGGCTGGGGGCAGGGAGCGGGGTGCTGGCCAGCCAGATGCAGGAGATGTTGCCTCTCAGAGATCCAGCTGATCCTCAGAGCTGAAAAGATATATAAAAAGACACACAATGGAGATGCGAGGCAGCTCCCACCATCCTCTTCGCGTAAAACGCCAACGGGAGGAAGGTCTCGCGGGCTGAGCGGTTCCTCTCCCTTGGCATCTCCCCCTTCCCCGGTGAGGGGTCTGCCCGCAGGCCCGCGCCCTCCCTGCCCTCCCCCTCCTCGCGGGGCCGGGCCGGGCTGCGGGCGGCCGCCCCCGTCCCGTCCCCGCCCACGGGACGGGACGGGACGGGGACGGGAGCGCTGCGCCGCGGCTCCCGGGGGGTTTCCCTCCCTCCCTCCATCCCTCCCTCCCTCCTGCTCTTCCTCTCCCGTTGGGGCGGCCGGGGTGCTGTTGTCC